>NC_044039.1:72842472-73042883 GCF_901765095.1 Microcaecilia unicolor | reverse complement strand
TCACTTTCACATGGACAATACAGCAAAAGGTTACACTGCTGATTTTGGTCCCCTAATTTGCCCATCCAGTTCCTGACCAGGGTTGCACCTGCTTAGCTTCCTGCTTTTGCCATATGACATACACCTTCACCATGTGGGTGGCCCCACATAGGGAGGGCATAACTTGCCATTTATCTAATCTGAGATAGATACCTCCACCAGGCATTTGCCTCCAGAAAGGGGGGAGAGAGAGAAAGAGACTGACCCCATTCATATATTATATATTATCCAATTGGGTTGGGGTCTTTCTCTCTATTGGGCTGTTGAGATAGTTTCGTGCCCTCCAATCACTTTCACATGGACAATAGAGCAAAATTTACACTGCTGATTTTGGTCCCCTAATTTGCCCATTCAGTTCCTGACCAGGGTTGCACCTGCTTAGCTTCCTGCTTTTGCCATATGACATACACCTTCACCATGTGGTGGCCCCACATAGGGAGGGCATAACTTGCCATTTATCTAATCTGAGATAGATACCTCCACCAGGCATTTGCCTCCAGAAAGGGGGAGAGAGAGAAAGAGACTGACCCCGTTCATATATTATGTATTATATATTATATATTATCCAATTGGGTTGGGGTCTTTCTCTCTATTGGGCTGTTGAGATAGTTTTGTGCCCTCCAATCACTTTCACATGGACAATAGAGCAAAATTTACATTGCTGATTTTGGTCCCCTAATTTGCCCATTCAGTTCCTGACCAGGGTTGCACCTGCTTAGCTTCCTGCTTTTGCCATATGACATACACCTTCACCATGTGGGTGGCCCCACATAGGGAGGGCATAACTTGCCATTTATCTAATCTGAGATAGATACCTCCACCAGGCATTTGCCTCCAGAAAGGGGGGGGAGAGAGAAAGAGACTGACCCCGTTCATATATTATGTATTATATATTATATATTATCCAATTGGGTTGGGGTCTTTCTCTCTATTGGGCTGTTGAGATAGTTTCATGCCCTCCAATCACTTTCACATGGACAATACAGCAAAAGGTTACACTGCTGATTTTGGTCCCCTAATTTGCTCATCCAGTTCCTGACCAGGGTTGCACCTGCTTAGCTTCCTGCTTTTGCCATATGACATACACCTTCACCATGTGGGTGGCCCCACATAGGGGGGCATAACTTGCCATTTATCTAATCTGAGATAGATACCTCCACAAGGCATTTGCCTCCAGAAAGGGGGAGAGAGAGAAAGAGACTGACCCCGTTCATATATTATGTATTATATATTATCCAATTGGGTTGGGGTCTTTCTCTCTATTGGGCTGTTGAGATCGTTTCTTTTCATGCCCTCCAATCACTTTCACATGGACAATACAGCAAAATTTACACTGCTGATTTTGGTCCCCTAATTTGCCTATTCAGTTCCTGACCAGGGTTGCACCTGCTTAGCTTCCTGCCTTTGCCATATGACATACACCTTCACCATGTGGGTGGCCCCACATAGGGAGGGCATAACTTGCCATTTATCTAATCTGAGATAGATACCTCCACCAGGCATTTGCCTCCAGAAAGGGGGAGAGAGAGAAAGAGACTGACCCCGTTCATATATTATGTATTATATATTATCCAATTGGGTTGGGGTCTTTCTCTCTATTGGGCTGTTGAGATAGTTTCATGCCCTCCAATCACTTTCACATGGACAATACAGCAAAAGGTTACACTGCTGATTTTGGTCCCCTAATTTGCTCATCCAGTTCCTGACCAGGGTTGCACCTGCTTAGCTTCCTGCTTTTGCCATATGACATACACCTTCACCATGTGGGTGGCCCCACAGGCAGGGCATAACTTGCCATTTATCTAATCTGAGATAGATACCTCCACCAGGCATTTGCCTCCAGAAAGGGGGAGAGAGAGAAAGAGACTGACCCCGTTCATATATTATATATTATCCAATTGGGTTGGGGTCTTTCTCTCTATTGGGCTGTTGAGATAGTTTCATGCCCTCCAATCACTTTCACATGGACAATAGAGCAAAATTTACACTGCTGATTTTGGTCCCCTAATTTGCCCATTCAGTTCCTGACCAGGGTTGCACCTGCTTAGCTTCCTGCTTTTGCCATATGACATACACCTTCACCACATGGGTGGCCCCACATAGGGAGGGCATAACTTGCCATTTATCTAATCTGAGATAGATACCTCCACCAGGCATTTGCCTCCAGAAAGGGGGAGAGAGAGAAAGAGACTGACCCTGTTCATATATTATATATTATCCAATTGGGTTTGGGGTCTTTCTCTCCATTGGGCTCTTGAGATAGTTTCTTTTCATGCCCTGAGCCAAGGAGTAGCTAAACAAGGTTTGCATCCACCTTTGTTTGTTCCTATGAAACTGCCTGTGTAACAGACATTCAGTGCTCTGTAGATTTCAATGGTGCAGCATAGGTGAGATAAGCAGAGAAATGTTACAAGGTTGGAATGCCTAGAATTTACCTCAGTAAAGAGCAGTATCCTCATTTTCAAGTACTGAACAAAATATACCTAAAGTAGAATTATAACAATTGGAAGCAAACCAGCATGAAAGAAGTGTTACTTGTTCAGAGTCAAAAACAGCTGCCTGTGTCTAAAGTGGGAATTGAACTCAGTTTCTCAGTTTTCCAAGACCAAAGTTCAACACCCTAACCACTAGTCCACTCCATGACTAATATGGAGATGTTTTTGAAGAACTCATGATTTGAAACTTTATTTCAGTGTAAGAACAGCCAAGGAGTAGCTAAACAAGGTTTGCATCCACCTTTGTTTCTTCCTATGAAACTGCCTGTGTAACAGACATTCAGTGCTCTGTAGATTTCAATGGAGCAGCATAGGTTAGAGAAGCAGAGATATGTTACAAGGTTGGAATGCCTAGAATTTACCTCAGTAAAGAGCAGAATCCTCATTTTCAAGTACAGAACAAAATATATCGAAAGTAGAATTATATCACTTGGAAGCAAACCAGCATGAAAGTGGTGTAACTTGTGCAGAGTCAAAAAGAGCTACATAAGTACATAAGTAATGCCATACCGGGAAGAGACCAAGGGTCCATCGAGCCCAGCATCCTGTCCACGACAGCGGCCAATCCAGGCCAAGGGCATCTGGCAAGCTTCCAAAACGTACAAACATTCTATACATGTTATTCCTGGAATTTTGGAGTTTTCCAAGTCCGTTTAGTAGCGGTTTATGGACTTGTCCTTTAGGAAACCGTCCAACCCCTTTTTAAACTCTGCTAAGCTAACTGCCTTCACCACTTTCTCCGGCAACGAATTCCAGAGTTTAATTACACGTTGGGTGAAGATAAATTTTCTCTGATTTGTTTCAAATTTACTACACTGTAGTTTCATCGCATGCCCCCTAGTCCTAGTATTTTTGGAAAGCGTGAACAGACGCTTCACATCCACCTGTTCCACTCCACTCATTATTTTATATACCTCTATCATGTCTCCCCTCAGCCGTCTCTTCTCCAAGCTGTATAGCCCTAGCCTCCTTAGTCTTTCTTTATAGGGAAGTCGTCCCATCCCCGCTATCATTTTAGTCGCCCTTCGCTGAACCTTTTCCAATTCTACTATATCTTTCTTGAGATGCGGCGACCAGAATTGAACACAATACTCAAGGTGCGGTCGCAGCATGGAGCGATACAACGGCATTATAACATCCTCACACCTGTTTTCCATACCTTTCCTGATAATACCCAGCAGCACACTGAGCAGAAGGTTTCAGTGTGTTATCGACGACGACACCCAGATCCCTTTCTTGGTCCGTAACTCCTAACGTGGAACCTTGCATGACGTAGCTATAATTCGGGTTCTTTTTTCCCACATGCATCACCTTGCACTTCCTCACATTAAAGGTCATCTGCCATTTAGCCGCCCAGTCTCCCAGTCTCGTAAGGTCCTCTTGTAATTTTTCACAATCCTGTCGCAATTTAACGACTATGAATAACTTTGTGTCATCAGCAAATTTAATTACCTCGCTAGTTACTCCCATCTCTAAATCATTTATAAATATATTAAAAAGCAGCGGTCCTAGCACGGACCCCTGAGGAACCCCACTAACTACCCTTCTCCATTGTGAATACTGCCCATTTAACCCCACTCTCTGTTTCCTATCCTTCAACCAGTTTTTAATCCACAATAGGACATTTCCTCCTATCCCATGACCCTCCAATTTCCTCTGTAGCCTTTCATGAGGTACCTTGTCAAACGCCTTTTGAAAATCCAGATACACAATATCAACCGACTCCCCTTTGTCCACATGTTTGTTCACTCCTTCAAAGAATTGAAGTAAATTGGTCAGGCAAGATTTCCCCACACAAAAGCCATGCTGACTTGGTCTCAGTAATCCATGTCCTCGGATGTGCTCTGTAATTTTGTTTTTGATAATAGCCTCTACCATTTTCCCCGGCACCGACGTCAGACTCACCGGTCTATAATTTCCCGGATCTCCCCTGGAGCCTTTTTTAAAAATGGGCGTTACATTGGCCACCCTCCAATCTTCCGGTACCATGCTCGATTTTAAGGATAAGTTGCATATCACTAGCAGTAGCTCCGCAAGCTCATTTTTCAGTTCTATCAGTACTCTAGGATGAATACCATCCGGTCCAGGAGATTTGCTACTCTTCAGTTTGCCGAACTGCCCCATTACGTCCTCCAGGTTTACCGTGAAGTCAGTAAGTTTCTCCGACTCGTCCGCTTGAAATACCATTTCCGACACCGGTATCCCACCCAAATCTTCCTCGGTGAAGACCGAAGCAAAGAATTCATTCAGTCTCTCCGCTACGTCTTTGTCTTCCTTGATCGCCCCTTTTACCCCTCGGTCATCCAGCGGCCCAACCGATTCTTTTGCCGGCTTCCTGCTTTTAATATACCGAAAAAAATTTTTACTATGTTTTTTTGCCTCTAATGCTATCTTTTTTTCATACTCCCTCTTGGCCTTCTTAATCTGCGCCTTGCATTTGCTTTGACACTCCTTATGTTGTTTCTTGTTATTTTCAGACGGTTCCTTCTTCCATTTTCTGAAGGCGTTTCTTTTAGCCCTAATAGCTTCCTTCACCTCACTTTTCAACCAGGCCGGGTGTCTTTTGGAGTTCCGTCTTTCTTTTCTAATTCGCGGAATATGTATGGCCTGGGCCTCCAGGATGGTATTTTTGAACAGCGTCCACGCCTGTTGTACAGTTTTTACTCTCTCAGTTGCCCCCCTAAGTTTTTTTTTTACCGTTCTTCTCATTTTATCATAGTCTCCTTTTTTAAAGTTAAATGCTAACGTATTTGACTTTCTGTGTACAGTTACTTCAAGGTTGATGTCAAAACTGATCATATTATGGTCACTGTTATCAAGCGGCCCCAGTACCATAACGTCCCTCACCAGATCATGCGCTCCACTAAGGACCAAGTCTAGAATTTTTCCTTCTCTCGTCGGCTCCTGCACCAGTTGCTCCATAAAGCTGTCCTTGATTTCATCAAGGAATTGTATCTCTGTAGCGTGTCCCGATGTTACGTTTACCCAGTCTATATTTGGATAATTGAAGTCACCCATTATTATCACATTGCCCATTTTGTTCGCGTCTCTGATTTCTTTTATCATTTCTGTGTCTACCTGCTCATCCTGGCGAGGTGGACGGTAGTACACTCCTATCACCATTTTTTTCCCTTTTATACATGGAATTTCAACCCACAGTGATTCAAAGGTGTGATTTGTGTCCTGCTGAATTTGTAATCTATCTGAGTCAAGGCTCTCTTTAATATACAATGCTACCCCTCCACCAGTCCGGTCTACCCTATCATTACGATATACTTTGTACCCCGGTATGACAGTGTCCCACTGGTTATCCTCCTTCCACCAGATCTCAGTAATGCCTATTATATCCAATTTTTCATTTAGTGCAATATATTCCAACTCTCCCATCTTATTTCTTAGACTCCTAGCATTTGCATATAGACATTTCAGAGTATGTTTGTTGTTCTTATTTGCATGATGCTTAGTACCTGACACTATTGATTTGACATCTTTTGTCTGATCTTTAGTTGTATTTAAGGGCACCTGGCCTACCACGGTCTGTTGTGTAACCTCACTATCCAGAAACCCTATCTTCCCTGTTTGTGAGGTATCTTTGCAAGATACCTTTTCCCGAACCATGCGCTTTTGAGCGACTGTCGGCCTTCCCCCCATTTCTAGTTTAAAAGCTGCTCTATCTCCTTTTTAAATGCCAACGCCAGCAGCCTGGTCCCACCCTGGTTAAGGTGGAGCCCATCCTTTCGGAATAGGCTCCCCCTTCCTCAGAATGTTGCCCAGTTCCTAACAAATCTAAAACCCTCCTCCCTGCACCATCGTCTCATCCACGCATTGAGACTCTGGAGCTCTGCCTGTCTCTTGGGCCCTGCACGTGGAACAGGTAGCATTTCAGAAAATGCTACCCTAGAGGATCTGGATTTGAGCTTTCTACCTAAGAGCCTAAATTTGGCTTCCAGAACCTCTCTTCCACATTTTCCTATGTCATTGGTACCCACATGTACCAAGACAGCGGACTCCTCCCCAGCAGTATCTAAAATCCTATCTAGGTGACGCGTGAGGTCCGCCACCTTTGCACCAGGCAGGCAAGTCACCAGGCGATCCTCACGTCCACCAGCCACCCAGCTATCTATACGCCTAATGATCGAATCACCAACTACAACAGCTGTCCTAACCTTTCCCTCCCGGGCAGCACTTGGAGACATAGCCTCAGTGCGAGAGGATAGTACATCCCCTGGTGGGCAGGTCCTGGCTAAAGGAGTACTTCCTACTTCACCAGGGTGATGCTCTCCTTCTAGGAGACCTCCCTCCTCCAAGGTAGCACAAGGGCTACTAGACTGGAGGTGGGACCTCTCTACAACATCCCTGTAGGTCTCCTCTATGTACCTCTCTGTCTCCCTCAGCTCCACCAAGTCTGCTACTCTAGCCTCAAGAGAACGGACATGTTCTCTAAGAGCTAGGAGCTCTTTGCATTGGGCGCAAACATATGACATCTCACCAACTGGGAGATAATCATACATGTGACACTCAATGCAAAAGACTGGATAGCACCCCTCTTGCTGCTGGACTGCTGACTCCATCTTAGTATTTTTGAGTTTTCCAATATTTAAAAACTTGCTACAGTATTAAGGATATTAGCCTAATATAAAAGTGTCTTTTACTTTATATAGTGTATTGTATGATTTTAGTATTTCCTTCTTAGATGGTAATGAAATGTATTTAAAACTCTATAAGAGCACTCCTTGCTTGTTACCCTAATTACAATAACTGACTATAAATGAGGAGTTGTCCTAGGGGTGGGGGGAAATACTAAATTAGATCCTGCAGTGGCTGTTAGATTCTATCTGTTAATGCTGTGGTACAAGGCTTTTAAAACTAAGTGGAAAAGACTATGGAGATTAGCTGTTTTCTGTTAGCTGTTGAAATTTGCTTTTTAAGTTTGCCTAACACTAACCTACAATTCCTCCTTTAAACCCCAATCTTTAAGTTCCCAAAGCACAAGCAAAGTAGTGTTCACTTACCAGAGAAATGTCCTCTTCTCAGAAAGAAAGTTCAGTGGGACCTTCCCTCTTTATATACTTTTGAATCTAAGGGGCCTCTTTTGAGCAACCTATGCAAGTATTCTACTTCCCCCCACACCTTAATTGTCTAAAGTGGGAATTGAACTCAGTTTCTCAGTTCTCCAAGACCAAAGTCCAACACCCTAACCACTAGTACACCCCCCCCCCCCCTCTAAAGTGGAGATCTTTTTGATGAACTATTGATTTGAAACTTCATTTCAGTGTAAGAACAGCCAAGGAGTAGCTAAACAAGGTTTGCATCCACCTCAGTAAAGAGCAGAATCCTCATTTTCAAATACTGAACAAAATATACCTAAAGTAGAATTATAACACTGGGAAGCAAACGAGTATGAAAGCAGATTTTGAAATTACAACAGTAGCTGTAACTAAGGGTAGGCAAAGTAACTGGCATTTTCTAAAGTGGAGATCTTTACATCCACCTTTGTTTCTTCCATGAAACTGCCAGTCTAACAAACAGTCAGTGCTCTGTAGATTTCAATGGAGCAGCATAGGTGAGAGAAGCAGAAAAATGTTACAAGGTTGGATTGCCTACAATTGACCTCAGCAAAGAGCAGAATCCTTATTTTCAAGTACTGAACAAAATATATCTAAAGTAGAATTTTGGAATCAAACGACCATGAAAGCAGATTTTGAAATTACAACAGTAGCTGTAACTAAGGGTTTGCAAAGTAACTGGCATTTTCTGAAGTGGAGATCTTTACATCCACCTTTGTTTCTTCCTATGAAACTGCCTGTGTAACAGACATTCAGTGCTCTGTAGATTTCAATGGAGCAGCATAGGTGAGAGAAGCAGAGAAATGTTACAATGTTGGAATGCCTAGAATTTACCTCAGTAAAGAGCAGAATCCTTGTTTTCAAGTACTGAACAAAATATATCTAAAGTAGAATTATAACACTTGGAAGCAAACGAGCATGAAAGCAGATTTTGAAATTACAACAGTAACTGTAACTAAGGGTAGGCAAAGTAACTGGCATTTTCTGAAGTGGAGATCTTTACATCCACCTTTGGTTCTTCCTATGAAACTGCCTGTGTAACAAACATTCAGTGCTCTGTAGATTTCAATGGAGCACCATAGGTGAGATAAGCAGAGAAATGTTACATGGTTGGAATGCCTAGAATTTACCTCAGTAAAGAGCAGAATCCTCATTTTGAAGTACTGAACAAAATATACCTAAATTAGAACTATAACACTTGGAAGCAAACCGGCATGAAAGTACTGTAAATTGCCCAGAGTCAAAAAGAGCTGCCTGTGTTTAAAGTGGGAATTGTACTCAGTTTCTCAGTTCTCCAAGACCAAAGTCCAACACTCTAACCACTAGTACACCCCCCCCCCCCCCCCCCCACTAAAGTGGTGATCTTTTTGATGAACTATTGATTTGAAACTTCATTTCAGTGTAAGAACAGCCAAGGAGTAGCTAAACAAGGTTTGCATCCACCTCAGTAAAGAGCAGAATCCTCATTTTCAAATACTGAACAAAATATACCTAAAGTAGAATTATAACACTGGGAAACAAACGAGTATGAAAGCAGATTTTGAAATTACAACAGTAGCTGTAACTAAGGGTAGGCAAAGTAACTGGCATTTTCTAAAGTGGAGATCTTTACATCCACCTTTGTTTCTTCCTATGAAACTGCCAGTCTAACAAACAGTCAGTGCTCTGTAGATTTCAATGGAGCAGCATAGGTGAGAGAAGGAGAAAAATGTTACAAGGTTGGATTGCCTAGAATTTACCTCAGCAAAGAGCAGAATCCTTATTTTCAAGTACTGAACAAAATATATCTAAAGTAGAATTTTGGAATCAAACGAGCATGAAAGCAGATTTTGAAATTACAACAGTAGCTGTAACTAAGGGTGGGCAAAGTAACTGGCATTTTCTGATGTGGAGATCTTTACATCCACCTTTGTTTCTTCTTATGAAACTGCCAGTCTAACAAACATTCAGTGCTCTTTAGATTTCAATGGAGCACCATAGGTGAGAGAAGCAGAGAAATGTTACAAGGTTGGAATGCCTAGAATTTACCTCAGTAAAGAGCAGAATCCTCATTTTCTTGTACTGAACAAAATATATCTAAAGTAGAATTATAACACTTGGAAGCAAACCAGCATGAAAGTAGTGTAACTTGCCCAGAGTCAAAAAGAGCTGCCTGTGTCTAAAGTGGGATTTGAACTCAGTTTCTCAGTTCTCCAAGACCGAAGTCTAACACCCTAACCACTAGTACACCCCCCTCACTAAAGTGGAGATCTTTTTGATGAACTATTGATTTGAAACTTCATTTCAGTGTAAGAACAGCCAAGGAGTAGCTAAACAAGGTTTGACATCCAACTTTGGTTTTTTTTTTCTCTGAAACTGCCAGTTGAAAATACATTCTGTACTCTTTAAATTTCAATGGAGCACCATAGGTAAGAGGAGAAGAGGAATGTTACAAGGTTGGAATGCCTAGAATCAGTGGCGTAGCAAGGGCGGGGCGGTGGGGGCGGTCCGCTCCGGGTGTCAACGGGTGGGGGGGTGCTCCGTCCCTCCTCCCCGGCGCAGAACTTCTCACTCCCCCCGACAGTCCGCACCTACCTATGAGCTGAGCTCCGGCCGGCACTTCCAATCTGCAGCACTGCTGACTTTAAATGAAGAAAACCGTCTCGTCATTGGCCCTTCACTACTGAGTCCCGCCCTCTGATATAACTTACTATTTCCTTGAGGGCGGGACTCAGTGAGTTAAGGGTCAATGTCGAGAGACGGTTTTCTTCATTTAAAGTCAGCAGCACTGCAGATTGGAGGTGCCGGACGGAGCTCAGCTGGTAGGCAGGTGGGGACTGTGGGGGGGAGCGAGAGGCGCTGTGCCATGGGGGGCGGGGGTTAGGGTCCACGCCGGGGGGGTGCCATTCCATGCCAGGGGGGGCACCATGTTGCACTGCACCCGGGGGGGGGGGGTGCGCGCAGCGGCGATCCGCCCCGGGTGTCAGCCAAGCACGGAACGCCACTGCCTAGAATTTACCTTGGTAAACAGCAGAATCATTGTTTTGAAGTACTGAACAAAATATGCCAAATGTAGAATTATAACAATTGGAAGCAAACGAGCGTTAAAGCAGATTTTGAGAAGAATGGAGGATCTGTAACTTACTATAGGCAAAGTAACTGGAATTTTCTGAAGTAGAGATCTTTTTGAAGCACCCATGATTTGAAAACTTCATTTCAGTCTACAATTACTAATTTTGGAGAGAAGAACCAAGGAGTAGCTAAACAAGGTTTGACATCCACCTTTGTGTTTTTTTTCTCTGAAACTGCCAGTTGAAAATACATTCAGTGCTCTGTAGATTTCAATGTAGCACCATAGGTGAGAGGAGCAGAGGAATGTTGCAAGGTTGGCATGCCTAGAATTTACCTTGGTAAACTGCAGAATCCTCATTTTGAAGTACTGAACAAAATATACCTAAAGTAGAATTATAACAATTGCAAGCAAACGAGCATGAAACCAGATTTTGAAATTACAACAGGAACTGTAACTAACGGTAGGCAAAGTAACTGGCATTTTCTGAAGTGGAGATCTTTCTGAAGAACCCATGATTTGAAAACTTCATTTCAGTCTACAGAAGAGCCAAGGAGTTGCTAAAGAAAGTTTGACATCCACCTTTGTTTCTTTCTGTGAAACTGCCTGTCTAACAAACATTCAGTGCTCTGTAGGTTTCAATGGAGCACCATAGGAGAGAGAATCAGAGAAATGTTACAAGGTTGGAATGCCTAGCAATTACCTTGGCAAAGCAGAAGAATAACCGATTTGATGTAGGCAACATACTTATGCCTAAGGAAGAATTATAGCAGTTGGAAGCAAATGAGCAAGAAAGCAGATATTGAAAGGGAAGAAGTTGCTGTAAAAAGTAACTAGTATTTTCTCAAGTGGAGATCTTTTTGAAGCACCCATGATTTGAAATCTTCATTTCATTACTAATCCTGGAGAGAAGAGACAAGGAGTAGCTAAACAAGGTTTGACATCCAACTTTGTTTTTTTTCTTCTGAAACTGCCAGTTGAAAATACATTCAGTGCTCTACAGATTTCTATGGAGCACCATAGGTGAGAGGGGCAGAGGAATGTTACAAGGTTGGCATGCCTAGAATTTACCTTGGTAAACAGCAGAATCATAATTTTGAAGTACTGAACAAAATATACCAAATGTAGAATTATAACAATTGGAAGCAAACGAGCATGAAAACAGATTTTGAAAAGACTGGAGGATCTGTAACTTACTATAGGCAAAGTAACTGGAATTTTCTGAAGTAGAGATCTTTTTGAAGCACCCATGATTTGAAAACATTTCAGCCTACAATTACTAATTTTGGAGAGAAGAGCCAAGGAGTAGCTAGAGAAGGTTTGACATCCACCTTTGTTTTTTTTTTTTCTCTGAAACTGCCAGTTGAAAATACATTCAGTGCTCTGTATATTTCAATGGAGCACCATAGGTGAGAGGCAAAGAGGAATGTTACAAGGTTGGTATGTCTAGAATTTACCTTGGTAAACAACAGAATCATCATTTTGAAGTACTGAACAAAATATACCAAATGTAGAATTATAACAATTGGAATCAAACGAGCATGAAAGCAGATTTTGAAAAGACTGGAGGATCTGTAACTTACTATAGCCAAAGTAGCTGGAATTTTTGTTTGCTACATTTGTACCCTGCACTTTCCCACTCATGGCAGGCTCAATGCAGCTTATGAGGGGCAATGGAGGGTTAAGTGACTTGCCTAGATTCACATTAAGCTGCCTGTGCCTGAAGTGGGAATAGAACTCAGTTTCTCAACTCTACAGGACCAAAGTACACCACCCTAACCAGTAGGCCACTACTCCACTGAAGTGGAGATGTTTGAAAATACATTCAGTGCTCTGTGGATTTCAATGGAGCACCATAGATGAGAGGAGCAGAGGAATGTTACAAGGTTGGTATGCCTACCTTAGTAAACAGCAGAATCCTCATTTTGAAGTACTGAACAAAATATACCAAATGTGGGATTATAACAATTGGAATCAAACTAGCTTGAAAGCAGATTTTGAAAAGACTGGAGGATCTGTATCTTACTATAGTCAAAGTAACTGGAATTTTCTGAAGTGGAGATCTACCTTAATGTTTATAGTTTAAGATCTTTGCAACTATCACACGTGATCTATTGCGGTCTGTTGTTTTCCGACCTACGCGGTGTGCCCGTTCAATCACAAAAGGGCCCATGGTGTCTGTTATCGCTAGTTCCTTTGACAACCAGGTCTCTAGCCACGTGTCTAAGTTCCTTTCCGGAAGGGCCTCGTCTAGGCCCACAATTCTAATGTTGTTTCTGCGTGCTCTATTTTCGTATTCATCAAGCAGATTCTTTTGATCTTTCAACTGCTGCTGGAAACTGGCGATATCAGGGCTATATTCTCTTGTCTTGTCTTCTGTTGCTGACATTCTTGTCTCCAAGTCTCCCACTCGTATCCCGAGACCGTCCAGCGCTGTTTGGTAAGCTTCTAATTTAGTATTCAGTTCAGTCCATTTTGGCATCCAAGCTTTTTCAATCGCTAATGTTAGTTGTGCGAGTTGAGTTTCGGTGAAGGCGATTCCCGCCTGGGCCGGCTCCTCCACCATCTTGGTATCTCCGCTGCACTTTTTCGTTTTTTCTTTTTTCACGTTTTTCTGTGCCATTTCCGCTGGTGGACTTTTTAGGAACTTGTCCATATACTGGGGTAGGTCTGTGGGCGCCCGTTTCTCCGTCGTTTATCGCTGTTTGTGGGGTCGGAGGTCTCAGAGCTTCGGTAGCACTGCTCCCTAGCTTATGACATCACCAGAAGTCCCCCCCCCCCAAGTCCCGGAGCAGACTTTTATAAAAATAGGTGCCAGTTGATGTCAGCTAGACAGCAGTGTTTGTGTTGTTGCTCAAGGACTGTGGCCATTTAGCTGCCCAGTCTCCTAGTCTCGTAATGATTAATATAGGTTGTCTCTGTTGCATCCTGCCCACAAGGAAACAGTAAGTTACATCAGGAGGCAGGACGTAGAAGAGGTCCCTGGACTGGCCAGAGCAGGCAACCTGTCTTCTTAACTTCAAATAAAAAAATAGTCAAATCGAGACCATCACCTCAGGAATAGCACACTCAGTCCTTCCACTGGGACCTAGAGAACCTCCTTGCCATTCAGGCTATCCACAATGAATCTGCATGAAAAAGATTTGCATGTAATGGACGCATTATATGCAAATCAATGTCATGCATATTTATTGTGGATATCCTGAAAACCTGACTGACAAGGGGGTACTCCAGGACTGCCTTAGAACACAAAACTTACCACACCATAACAGCCTTAACCCACCTATCAGACAACAGTGCTATATATAGTACACTGGGCTCTGGAGCACCAATATACCTACTATTGAGAAACTGGAACAAGCTGCACCGTTACACATTCCTACACAGATACTACATGCTAGCAGAATCCTTCACCTCAGTCACACATGCAGAACATGGACAGACCCTCATCTATATAACATGAGTAGTCATACTGGGTCAGTCTAGCCCAGTATCCTGTTTCCAATGTGGCCAACCCAGGTCACAAGCACCTGGCAGAAACCCAAATTGTGACAACATTCCATGCTACCAATCTAATGCAGAATAGGGAGCCACAACCCCCCCCCCCCCCAACAACTACAAAAATTGAAATAGAGACCCCCCCCACCCCCCGCCCAAGGAAGCCAGACTCTAAATAGTGCAATACTGGTAAAAAAAAAAAAAAAAAAAAAGAGACAGAAATGTACAGAAAAAAAGAGAAAAATTGTACATTTTACAAAGCAGGTACATCTCAGTCCTTACAAAGTATTAAATAAGAATAATTCTTTTCTACCTTTGTTGTCTGGGAATTTGCCTGGTCCCAGTCTTTTTTTCCATGTTCCATGAGTCAGCCTTACAAATTCTTTTCCAGGTTGGCCTTTCCATTTCTTCTCTCGCCTCTTGTCATCTTCATTTCCTTCTCTACATCTGTCTCCAAGTGCACCATCCTTTTTTCCTTTGCACCACTATTTGTCCCATCCAGCATCTCCCTTCTGTGTCCCTTGTCCCTATCCTACCCCCAAGTTCAGCATCTGCCATTTCTGTGTCCCCATCCCCCCCCTTTTCAGCACAAGCCTACCTGGTCTCCTCATCTCCCCCTTTCTAGCATCTGCCGTCCTGGTGTCCCTACCTCTCCCTTTTTCTAACATTGTCCTGTGTCCCCATCTTCCCAGCATTACCCCTGTTACCATCTTCCCCCTTTTCCAGCATTACCTCTTTGTCCCCATCTCACCCCTTTTTCATCATTGTCCCCATATCCCCCTTCCAGTGGTGCCCCTCTGTGTCCCTATCTCCTCCTCCCATTTTCAGTAGTGTCCCTATCTCCTCCCCTTTCCAGTAGTGCCTTCTCTGTGTTCCTATCTCCTCCTCCCCTTTCCAGTAGTGCCCCTCTGTGTCCCTATCTACTCCCCCCTTTCCAGTAGTGCCCTCTCTGTGTCCCTATCCCCCTCCATTTCAGTAGAGCCCCTATCTCTCCCCCTTTTCCATAGTGCCCTGTGTCCCCATTTCTTCTTTTTCTAGCATTGCCTCTTTGCGTTCCAATGTCCCTACCCTCTCCCTGTCCAGTATTGACTCTGTGTCTTTCTCCCTCCTTGTCCAACATTTACTATATCCTTCTCTCACCCCATGTTAACCGTCTTCCCCGTCTCTTTCAGTGCTCCCCATCCTCCTTAGGGCCACATATCTCCCTGGCCTGCTCCCATGGTCCATCCTCTGGCAGCTCCAAGGAGGTTTAATAGACAGGAGACCAAGTGACGTCAAAATGTTAAAACCAATTAGGCCAGTCTCAGTTTCCCCTTCCCCGCGCAGCTGTCATTGCCGTACTCTCAAAAGAAAGAAAGCAAACCTATGAGTTGCTTCATCCACGTTGTCACTCTTTATTATTGGTAGCATTTGTATTTAATCTCACTTATATTTGTTGATTTGTGCAGTATACAGATGTACACAGAAGTATAATAACAGAATAACTTTTCATAGGAAGAGTAGTAATTTGTTATAAATCGTAATCAGTGTGTCATTTGGAGGGGCTGGTTATAGGGACACTCTAGCATGTGTTATATGTAAGCCACACTGAATCTGACTTTGCTTGGGATAATGTGTGATATAAATGTAAAAAAAAAAATCCTTTATCCTCCACGTTTCAAGACACTGCCTATCCTGCTGGATAGTGATGACACAAGGAAAGCAAGTTTGGTCCAGTGAAGACCAACTCAAAATAACCTGTTTCTTAACTGGGCCCTAGTATTACCATCTTAAAAATGCAACCATACCATACCGTAGCTATGTTCCACTAATGTTAAACAGTTAACTGGATTTCTTGAAAGGATTATATAAACGTAGGATGCATGACTAGGGGCACAAACATACACTTATTTATCCAATATCACAATTCCTCATGTACTGCCACAAAACAACTTTTTTTTAGGGTGGATAGTGTTCTTTTTATGATCGACCAGATAGAGGTAAGAGTTTTCAGTTTTGGCACAGTATGTCATCATAAGAACAAAATATAAGAAAACAAATGGACTACATTAGCATAATAACATAGTAGATGATGGCAGAAAAAGACCTGCACGGTCCATCCAGTCTGCCCAACAAGATAAACTCATATGTGCTACTTTTTGTGTATACCTGACCTTGATTTGTTTCTGCCAGGGCACAGACCATAGAAGTCTGCCCAGCACTAGCCCCGCCTCCCAACTACCAGCCCCACCTCCCACCACCGGCTCCACCACCCAATCTTGGCTAAGCTTCTGAGGATCCATTCCTTCTGAACAAGATTCCTTTATGTTTATCCCAAGCATTTTTGAATTCTGTTACCGTTTTCATCTCCTCCATCTCCCGCGGGAGGGCATTCCAAGTATCCACCACTCTCTCCGTGAAAAAATACTTCCTGACATTTTTCTTGAGTCTGCCCCCCTTCAATCTCATTTTATGTCCTCTAGTTCTACTGCCTTCCCGTCTCCGGAACAGGTTCGTTTGCGGATTAATGAAAGATATCTCTCCAGCAAGAACCCAGAAACACATTCTCCTGGGCCCCCTTTTACTAAGCAGGGGTGTAGCCAGACCTCATGGTGGGAGGGGCCAGAGCCCAAGGTTGGGGGTACATTTTGAGTGCCCACCACCACACCTTGCCTCCTCGCCCTCCCCCCCGCCTTGCCTCCTCCCCCCCCCCACCGCCTCGCCTCCTCATCGCTTCCCCTCACAAACAAATACCTTTGCTGGTGGGAGTCCTCAACCCCCGCCAGCTGAAGCCCCCCTCAGCGCCAGTCTCCGGAGCAGCCGCACTCACCGCCCTGCTCTTCCCTCCTCTTGCCCCTCCCGCGCACGCCAACGCCCCAAAGAAAGAAGAGCAGGGCAGCGAATGCAGCTGCGCCGGAGATTAGTGCTGAAGAAGGCTTCAGCTGGTGGGGGTTGGGGACCCCCACCAGCAAAGGTATTTATTTGTGAGGGGAAGCGGCAAGGAGGCGAGGCGGTGGGGGGTCAGCGTGCACAGGAGCAGCAAGAAGAAAGAAGAGCAGGGGGCAGGCAGCGAACGCGGCTGCACCGGAGACCGGTGCCAAGGAAGGCCTCGGCTGGCGGGGGCTGGGGACCCCTGCCAGCCAAACCAGGGGCCCGGATATTTGCGGGGGCCCAGACCCCCATGGCCACGCCCCTGTTACTAAGGTGTGCTCACGTCTCTAGCTCGTGCCAAAATTGCAGGCGCGCTAAACGCTAGAGACGCCAATGCATTCCTATGGGGGTCTCTAGCGCGTGCCCCCAATTCTAGCGCGCGCCAAAAACGTGAGCGCGCCCCAGTAAAGGGGGCCCTGATCTCACATGCTACAAACCTGCATTCCCTCCCTCAATGAGAACCATTCGTTAGGTGCTTCACCAACCTACTACATTTCTTTGAAGGGGTGAATAAGCATATGGATAAAGGTGAGCCTGTCGATATTGTTTATCTGGATTTTCAAAAGGCATTTGACAGCTTGAACATTATGGACTACTGGGCAAATGCATTTCAACTAAAACTAAACAAAGAAAAAACACACTGTCTCATCCTTTCATCCCTACACAGCACGGATAACCCCACTATTATCAACACCCCAGATTACACTCTCCCTATCTCAGACAGCCTGAAAATCTTCGGAGTTACAATGGACTGCAACTGAACACTAGAGAGCCAAGTGTCATCCACAACAAAGAAAATGTTCCACTCAATGTGGAAACTCAAACGTGTGAAACAATTCTTCCCGAGGGGAACATTTTGCAACCTGATACAATCAATGGTACTAAGCCATGTAGACTACTGCAATGGAATTTATGCGGGATGCAAAGAACAAACCTTAAAGAAACTTCAGACCGCTCAAAACACAGCAGCTATGCTTATCTTCGGAAAAACGCGATTTGAAAGTGCAAAACCTCTTCGCGAAAAACTACACTGGCTCCCAATCAAAGAACGCATTGCTTTCAAAATTTGCACTCTGGTTCACAAAATTATCTACGGTGAAGGCCCGGGATACATGACAGACTTGACTGACCTACCTACCAACTAGAAACACATCCGAATCAACACGAACGTGCCTAAATCTGCACTACCCAAGCTGTAAAGGACTCAAATACAAATCAACTTACACGTCCAGTTTTTCCTGCATAAGCACACAACTGTGGAACGTATTACCAAAAGCCTTGAAAACTACGAACGACCACCAGAAAACACTAAAAACTAACCTGTTTAAAAAGGCATATCCTACTGATCCAACATAAATGCCTGATCTTTGCAACACAACAAAACTAAAGAATGTAATGGACATAACACAACTCTTCCGTTATACAATTCCTTAGTGTGGCTGTGCCACATGAACTTTATCTTACCACAACATCACTTCGTATTTGTTACACCGGAGTGTGTAACGCCTCTCTGGTATTATGTAAGCCACATTGAGCCTACAAATAGGTGGGAAAATGTGGGATATAAATGTAACAAATAATAATAAATAAAGTACCTCTTGAAAGACTCCTGAGGAAATGAGAAAGTCATGAGATAGGAGATAATGTCCTATTGTGGATTAAAAACTGGTTAGAAAATAGAGAGTAGGGTTAAATGGTCAGTATTCTCAATGGAGCAGGGTAGAGGGGTTCCCCAGGGGTCTGTGCTGGGACCGCTGCTTTTTAACATATTTATAAATGATCTAGAACTGGGAGTAACTAGTGAGGTAATTAAATTTGCTGATGACACAAAGTTATTCAAAGTTGTTAAATTGCAAGAGGTTTGTGAAAAATTGCAAGAGGACCTTACGAGACTGGGCATCTAAATGGCAGATGATGTTTAATTGAGCAAGTGGAAATTGATGCATATGGGAAAGAGGAACCCAAACCACAGCTACGTGGTGCAAGGTTCCACATTAGGAGTCACCGCTCAGAAAAAGGATCTAGGTTCATCTAGGTTGATGATACGTGAAAACCCTCTGCTCAGTGTGCGGCGGCAGCTAAGAGAGCAAATAGAATGTTACAAATTATTAGGAAAGAAATGGAAAACAAAACAGATGTTATAATGTCTTTGTGTCACTTCATGGTGTGACTGAACTTCAAATACTGTGCAGTTCTGGTCACCACATCTCAAAAAAGATATAGCAGAATTAGAAAAGGTACAGAGAAGGGCGACGAAAATGATAAAGGGGATGGGACGACTTCCCTAAGAGGAAAGGCTAAAGCGGCTATAGCTCTTCAGCTTAGAGAAGAGAAGGCTGAGGGGAGATTTGATAGAGGTCTATAAAATACTGAGTGGGGTGAAGTGGAACGGGTAGATGTGAATCACTTGTTTACCCTTTCCAAAAACATTTGGATTAGGGGGCATGCAATGAAGCTACTAAGTAGTACATTTAAAACAAATCAGAGAAAATATTTATTCATTCAACAAGTAATTAAGCTCTGGAATTTGTTGCCAGAGAATGTGGTAAAAGCAGTTAGCATGGCAGGGTTTAAAAAAAAGGTTTGGATCGTTTTCTAAAAGAAAAGCTCATAAGCCATTATTAAGATGGGAAAATCCACTGCTTATCTCTAGTATAAACAGCATAAAATCTGTTCTACTGTTCTGGGATCTTGCCAGGTACTTGTGACCTGGATTGGCCACTGTTGGAAACAGGATACTGGGCTTGATGGACCTTCCGTCTGTCCCAGTATGGCAACACTTATGTTCTTAAGAGCACGTGTGTAACCCCCTTGGAACAAGATATTACTGTATATACGTGTTATAAAGTGTATATTTGTGTTAACATACAGTTTACTATATGTTTATGCAGCTATTCACATACTAACACACACACACACACATATATATTAGACTCACAATAAGGGGTAAATTTTCAAAGGATAAGACATCTTTTCCAGGGGTAAAAGTAGAATGAACTCAGCTAAGTCAGTCAGTTCTGGCTAAAGATTTAGGCGGATGTGGTTTAAAAAATTTCTATATCATAGGCATGGTTATTAACATTTCTAACTTGCACCATCTTTTGCAAATGCAAGAGAGTAAATGAGTACTTCAACCCTCTCAGCGCATAGCTTGTGTTTGAAGCGCTGGCAATGTCGCGCTGGGGTTCAAAATAGTAGGCCCAATTTTCAAAGGCTTCCTGGTCCTAATTAGGGGCTTATTGCCCATTTATGTTTAAACAAAAGAGATCTGCACGAAACAAAATAATTTTATTTTGACTTATAAAATCACATGCCCCTGAAACATGTTAAAAAAAACATATAAGTACATAAGTAATGCCACACTGGGAAAAGACCAAGGGTCCATCGAGCCCAGCATCCTGTCCACGACAGCGGCCAAGGGCACCTGGCAAGCTTCCCAAATGTACAAACATTCTATACATGTTATTCCTGGAATTTTGGATTTTTCCAAGTCCGTTTAGTAGCGGTTTATGGACTTGTCCTTTAGGAAACGGTCCAACCCCTTTTTAAACTCTGCTAAGCTAACCGCCTTCACCACATTTTCCGGCAATGAATTCCAGAGTGTAATTACACGTTGGGTGAAGAAAAATTTTCTCCGATTTGTTTTAAATTTACTACACTGTAGTTTCATCGCATGCCCCCTAGTCCTAGTATTTTTGGAAAGCGTGAACAGACGCTTCACATCCACCTGTTCCACTCCACTCATTATTTTATATACCTCTATCATGTCTCCCCTCAGCTGTTTATTCTCCAAGCTGAAAAGCCCTAGCCTCCTTAGTGTTTCTTCATAAGGAAGTCGTCCCATCCCCGCTATCATTTTAGTCGCCCTTCGCTGCACCTTTTCCAATTCCACTATATCTTTCTTGAGATGCGGCGACCAGAATTGAACACAATACTCAAGGTGCGGTCGCAGCATTATAACATCCTCACACCTCTTTTCCATACCTTTCCTAATAATACCCAACATTCTATTCGCTTTCCGAGCCGCAGCAGCACACTGAGCTTCTGCTCAGTGTGCTGCTGCGGCTCGGAAAGCGAATAGAATGTTGGGTATTATTAGGAAAGGTATGGAAAACAGGGGATGGTTTCAGTGTATTATCGTCATGCAAAGTTCCTAATGTGGAACCTTGCATGACGTAGCTATAATTCGGGTTCTTTTTTTCCACATGCATCACCTTGCACTTGCTCGCATTAAACGTCATCTGCCATTTAGCCGCCCAGTCTCCCAGTCTCGTAAGGTCCTTCTGTAATTTTTCACAATCCTGTCGAGAGTTAACAACTTTGAATAACTTTGTGTCATCAGCAAATGTAATTACCTTGCTAGTTACTCCCATCTCTAAATCATTCATAAATATAATAAAAAGCAGCGGTCCTAGCACAGACCCCTGAGGAACCCCACTCCATTGTGAATACTGCCCCATTTAACCAGTTTTTAATCCACAATAGGACTTTTCCTCCTATCCCATGACCCTCCAATTTCCTCTGTAGCCTTTCATGAGGTACCTTGTCAAACGCCTTTTGAAAATCCAGATACACAATATCAACCGGCTCCCCTTTGTCCACATTTGTTTGCTCCTTCAAAGAATTGAAGTAAATTGTTCAGGCATGATTTGCCCACGCAAAAGCCGTGCTGACTCGGTCTCAGTAATCCATGTCCTCGGATGTGCTCTGTAATTTTGTTTTTAATAATAGCCTCTACCATTTTCCCCGGCACCGACGTCAGACTCACCGGTCTATAATTTCCCGGATCTCCCCTGGAACCTTTTTAAAAAATGGGCGTTATATTGGCCACCCTCCAATCTTCCGGTACCACACTCGATTTTAAGGATAAATTGCATATCACTAGCAGTAGCTCCGCAAACTCATTTTTCAGTTCTATCAGTACTCTGGGATGAATACCATCCAGTCTAGGAGATTTGTTATTCTTCAGGTTTACTGTGAAGTCAGTAAGTTTCTCCAACTCGTCCGCTTGAAATATCATTTCCGACACCGGTATCCCACCCAAATCTTCCTCGGTGAAGACCGAAGCAAAGAATTCATTCAATTTCTCCGCTACATCTTTGTCTTCCTTGATCAACCCTTTTACCCCTTGGTCATCCAGTGGTCCAACCGATTCTTTTGCCAGCTTCCTGCTTTTAATATACCGAAAAAGTTTTTACTATGTTTTTTTCCTCTAATGCTATCTTGTTTTTTTCGTAATCCCTCTTGGCCTTCTTTATCTGTGCCTTGCATTTGCTTTGCCACTCCTTATGCTGCTTCTTGTTATTTTCAGACAGTTCCTTCTTCCATTTTCTGAAGGCATTTCTTTTAGTCCTAATAGCTTCCTTCACCTCACTTTTCCACCAGGCCGCTGTCTTTTGGAGTTCCGTTTTTCTTTTCTAAATAGCGGAATATGTTTGGCCTGAGCCTCCAGGATGGTATTTTTGAACAGTGTCCATGCCTGTTGTACAGTTTTTACTCTCTCAGTTGTTTCCCTAATATTTTTTTCCACCGTTCTTCTCATTTTATCATAGTCTCCTTTTTTAAAGTTAAACGCTAACGTATTTGACTTCCTGTGTATAGTTACTTCAAGGTTGATATTAAAACTGATCATATTATGATCACTGTTATCAAGCAGCCCCAGTACCATAACGTCCCTGACCAGATCATGCTCTCCACTAAGGACCAAGTCTAGAATTTTTCCTTCTCTCGTCGGCTCCTGCACCAGCTGCTCCATAAAGCTGTCCTTGATTTCATCAAGGAATTGTACCTCTCTAGCGTGTCCCGATGTTACATTTACCCAGTCTGAATTTGTAATCTATCTGAGTCAAGGCTCTCGTTAATATACAATGCTACCCCTCCACCAATTCGGTCCACCCTATCACTACGCTATGGTGTTCATGCTGCCATGAGCACATCTGTTGTCTCAGCTTTTATTATTGGTCCTGCTTCTTAGTTTAAGTGTGGATTGGTATCCTTTTATGGATGTTTATGGAAGCCTGCTCCTTCTCCAGGCACCGAGCCCTGCTAGGTCTCTATGGCTTTCAGGGTGTTTTTGGTGTGGGCTTGTTCAGGCTACGTACATTGTGTTCTGTTCTGTTTCATTCAGACTTCTCACTGTTTTAGTGGTCAGTCATTCCTGCCAATTCATCAGTCCACAGATGTGGCTTCCAAATCACGTTTGGCATATTGCCTTTTGGAGTAAGTTTGGCACTGGAGAAGATCTAGGGCAGTTGGGTTTAGAACTGAGGGACTTCCAAGTCTCAGAGATTGCCAGGGGATGATGGTTACTCCGCTTGGTTTTGTTTTAGGTTTGGGGGGGGGCATAGGCAGTCGGTGGCCCAACTGTTTGGGGAGGCTAAAGGGGGCGGGGTTAGGGGGTGGAGCCAGGGGTGGAGCTTATATCCACAATTGACAACACACAGAAAAAAATAAGTAAAAATAAAAGTCACAATTAATACCTTTTATTCAATTTAGATATTAGATATGTATCATATGTCAAAGAATAAAGTGGTTGCCCAAAGCATATACTAACCACAATCGCTCAACTGTAAAACACACTCATAACCTCACCAAACCATAACAGCACTAATTCCAAGGACAGGACGAGCTATAACCTTATGCATGGAAAGGCAGAACTGTAATTACACCGGGTTCTGAAACACCAGTACACAACCTAGTGAAACAAAAAAACAAAAACAAAAAGGGCTGAAAATACTATACGCTAGCAGAATACTACACCTTTTTCACACATGAAAAACACATGACACAACAGATATGAAGGCAAAATACTGAACTGGAAAGATACCTCAAGAAGTCAGACTCAGCATACAGCAATACTAGAAAAATTGAAACTTGCATGCAAAATATCACAGATGCACATTTCCAAAAGCTGACATATTCCAGTTAATAAATTCTGAATAAAATACTTTTTTCTACCTTTGTTGTCTGATCATTTAGTTTTTCTATTCGCTTTGGTTCCAGTGTCTTCTTTCCATTTGATATTTTTTCTCTCAACATGACCATCATCCTCCTGTGTCCTTATGTGTCCTGTCTACCATCTGTAGCCCTGTCCTTATCCTTCTTCCAGTTTCAGCATCTGCCCTCAAAGTGTTCCGATCCAGCCCTTAAATTCAACAATTTTCCCTCCATCCATATCCAGCATTTCTCCCCTCCCCTCCATCCATGTACTTCTTCTGTCTTCCCCTCTCCATCCATGTCAAGCATTTCTCATCTCTCCCTTCCACTCCATCTGTGTGCATCTCCTTCATCTTTCCTTCCCTCCATCCTTGTCCAACATTTCTCCTCTCTTCCCTGCCCTCCACTCCATCCATGTCCAGATTTTTCCTCTCTTCCCTCCCCTCCATCCATGTCCAGCACCTTCCCTCTTTCTCTTCTACCCTTCCATCCAGTGTCATCCCTCTTTCTCTCTCCATCCTTCTACCCATTACCCTCTCCCAATCCTTCCATCCATTGTCTCCCTGTCCTTCCATCCATTGTCTCCCTTTAACTCCCCTTCCTTCTAAACAGTTCTCTCTCTCGACCCCTTTCCATTCAGCATGTCCTCTCTCTCCCCATCCTTCCAGTGTCTTTCCTCTTTCCCTCCCTACCCTTCTGTCCAGTGTCTTCCCTCTTTCTGCCCCCTCCTTCCAGCATTTTCCCTCTTTCTCCCTCCTTTCATTCAGCATTTCTCCGTCTGACAGCTAGGGTCTCCCCCAGTTTCTCCCCAGCAGCTTCTCTCTCTCTCCTGCCCATGTCCCCTCTTTCTCTCCCCATCTTTTCACTCATCTCTCTCTCTCTCTCTCTGTACCCCTCTTCCATCCAGCATCTTCTCTCTGGCTCTCCCCTGATCTTTTCCATGTCCCTGGCTCTCCCCTGCTCTTTCCCATGGCCCCTCTTTCTCTCCCCATCTCTCTGTAGCTCTTCCCTGCTCTTTTCCATGTCCCTGGCTCTCCCCTGCACTTTTTGACTTTCTCTCCCTCCCCTCCAGCTCCCCCTCCAGTGTTTTCCCCCTCTTCTTCTCCTCCAGTCAATCTCAGACTGTCTCTCTCTCTCTCCCCGACCCCCACATCTCTCTCTCTTCCTTTCCTCCAGTCCAGTCACTCTCAATCTCTCCCTCTTACTTCTCCTTCTCTCCTCCAGTCTAGCCAGTCTCCCCCCCCCCCCCCCCCCCCGCAATGCAGCGTGTGTCCCTCTCCCTCCCTGCGGTCCCGTTAATTTGATTACATCGCCATCCCCGTCCCAGCACTAACTAAACCGCTTCCTTCGGGGCTTCAACCCCGCCACGGCCTTCCTCAACGCGTCGTGATCTCGTCCTGCCCGGAAGTTGCGTCAGAGGCGGTGGAAGAAGAATGCAGCCTTACACACGCGAATCGCGTGACGCGATGTTTAGCCTGGAAGCAACTGTTTTAGGTAGTAGGAGACGGTGCCGACGTCCGACGATCTAATTACTGCTCTCCGCTTAATTATCCCCCCCCAGCCTAATCAGCAAATTAACAAAAGTAATCTAAAAGCAAACGAACTCCAAAACAACGCACAATTTCTTCTGCTGTCTAGAGCAATTGCAAACATGCAGTTTTCCATTCTATTTCGGGCTGGGGAGGCAGGAAATCCACTTTCCGGGTTTCCACTTCCTTCGACAAGCCACCTGGCTGCTGGTTAAATGAGCTCTGTTTCTACTTCAGGTCAACCTATGCCTGCTGTTTCTTGGAACCTTGTTTGGTCTTAGGAGCAGTGAACTAAGATATCTCAGCTCAAATGTGTCTTAGTTTTTTCTGTCACACAGTTACAACCTGGACTTCATTACAGATTTTTCTTGGAGTCTACATGCAAGTTCTGACAGGCAGCTTGTATGCTGCTAGGGGGTGCCGTAGCTGGTGGCCACACATTTAGGATCCCTGGGGGGGTTCTCGTTTTCTCGACCCCGTGGATTCCTCCTGTTCACTCTGGGTTGTCTGCAGGGTAGTTTCCTTCTGGTAGGGATCCGAGCTGCCCTTGGTAGGCAACTGTTAGCTCAATCCCTCTTCTGAGTACCCTCGGGAGCACCATTCTTGCCAGTCTGTTGCTTTGACTTAGTCCAGGGTTCTTTCAGGTATGTGCCTTTTGAGGACTAGTTTGACACAGCTCTGCCTTTCTTCCCTGGCTTTCGGGCGGGAGTTTCAGATGGGCATAGGCGGATATTGCCTTTTCTATTTCAGGCGCCTTTATCCTGACACTTTTGGCAATCATTCTTTCTTCTGTAAGGGACACAGTGCTTTCCTGCTTAGCACATCTTTTGCGATGCAGTGGGATTATTGCCTCTTAGCTGTAGGCTTTTCTACAGGGAAGTGGATCGGCGCTAGGTCTGGAGTTTGACTCTCCCTTAGCTGGGTTTTTGCTCAGTTTGATGTTAGTGGCCAGCTTCTGCTTTGTTCCTGGGCTGGCGAGAGTTGTGTCTTACTCACTGCTGTACGGCTACATTTTGCTCACTATGGTCTGAGGATTACAGCTCCGTGATGCTTATCTCCCTCTTAGGGGGAGTTCTTTCTCTACGTTGTCTATTGCTACGTCTCGGTTGCCTAGGAGGGCAGTCTTTGTGGCTCAGTGACCTTCTGAGGACCGAGAGTGTCTCTTGAGGCATGGGGCTTTCTCTTATTATAGTTTTTGTCCATCTGGGCCAGGGGAGTGCAGGACCAGGGCTGTATTTCCACAAGTTGTGCTCTTTCCTGTTGGCCTTCTGGCAGCACCTTTTTCTGTGGCTATTCCCCAGGATCTGTGTATTTTGCTGGTTAAGTACAGCTCTGTCACTGCGTGTTGAGCACAGCTCCATCGCCGCATGTTGAGCGCAGTCCCTTTGCTGCATTTGAGCACAGCTTCATCGCTGCATGTTGAGCTCAGGGCCTTCGCTGTGTGTTCAGCACAGCTCCATCATTGTATGTTGAGTGCACCTTTATCGCATGCTGGGCACAGCTTCGTTATTCCATGCAGCTCCGCCGTTCCATGTTGGGCACAGTTCCATCGCTGCATTCTGGGCACAGTTCCAGGTCTGCTTTAGCTCCATAGTTGGGTGTTGTGGCTTGGAGATATATATTCTTTCTGGCATTGGGGGGCTTTCTTCCCCTTCTTGCCCAATTTTGCCTTTCTTCAGGCTTTTGTTGTTCGAGTTTTTTTTTCTGTTTTAGGAACCTGGTTCTCTATGGCAAGTTCTGGGGCATATCTTTCATTTCATCTGGTGTTGGTGAGTCCTCTCGGAGTTTGTGTCTGATCTGACCTTCGTCTTGGGGGTTGGGGTGAGTATGTTTTTGAGCCTTTGACTATTTGGGGATCCTTCCCTGCACTGCTTTTGTACATCCCACTCATTTTTGGATTGATCTGTGGGACGCTATGGAAGGAAAAATTAGTTATTACCTGATAATTTTCTTCCCATTAGTCCCAACAGATCAATCCAGAGGCACCCTCCCTTTACTTTTGTTTGTTTACATAATTTCCCTTGTTATCAGGGGGCATGGCTGTCGAGGTTCTGTCCTGTTCTCAGGGACCACTGGGAACTAACGGTAAGCTACAGAGGATGGAGTACTTTCATGATTGCAATTCCCACTTAGGTGGTTTCCCTCCCACTGTTGCGGTAGAGGAAGGGTTCTCTGGAGGTAGGAGTGGAATTTAATATTGGATTGTTTTTTTCTTCTTCAGCTGTTTTGGTATCGACAATACTGAGAGTAAGCTGGCTGCACTGGTCTACATATACTAAGACTCTGAAGTTCTCTCTATCTCCTCCTGCTGGTAGGGGGACATAACCCACTCATCTCTGGATTGATCTGTTGGGACTAATGGAAAGAAGATTATCAGGCAATAACTAATTTTTCCTTAGTCTCCCTATTCCTTTTGCCGGGAGCCAAAAGGGGGAAGATGTCTATAAGTTTTAGCTATAATGTTCTACTTCAGGTATTCTGCACTATTTCCCATCCCCCATCTTTCTTTACTATCAGCCACATGCAGGGATTTCTAGCTGGTCACAAACTCTGATGGGACCTCCCGTTGCTAGGGCAACTCAGCTACCTGGCATAACTTGTTACAAATGTAATTTACTTAGAAGAGGTATGGCAAGGACACCAATTGCAAGCCTCCAGCACATATGAAAGACCCAATTACAAGTCTCCAGCACATATGCAGAACCTATGATTGGTCCAGGATAGAGGAGATGCTCACCTCAGCCTATAAAACCACGCTGCAGACAAATAAACACTGAAAAAAAACTAGC
Organism: Microcaecilia unicolor; assembly: GCF_901765095.1. NCBI lineage: Eukaryota > Metazoa > Chordata > Amphibia > Gymnophiona > Siphonopidae > Microcaecilia > Microcaecilia unicolor. The sequence continues at coordinate 73,014,572 of NC_044039.1, read as the reverse complement.
CATTGTAAAGAGTATGTAGGAAAAGCCCCAAAGGAACCCGGGGATAGGCCAGAATACCCCCATTATAGGCAGGCATTCCCCAGGAAAAAACTAGAAATAAAGCACTACAACTCCCAGCATGCCCCAAGGGAGCCTGGGGATAAGAGAAACTATGTGCATTCCCAGGAGTCACCAGAGGAGGGCCGCAGGGGAAGGAGTAAGGCTGATTCTCCAACCTGGTGGAAGAGGTGGTGGAACAAGTGGGTGGAGAAAGAAGGGACTCCAAAGAACTTTAATGAGGAAAAGGGTGAGCAGCTGGGAGAAGGGCGGGGTGAAGAGAATATGGATTGGGCTCCTGAGGAGGAGAGAGAGGAGGAGAGTGAGCCTTGCCCTATGGAGTTGACTGAACCGGAGAACACCCTGGAAGAGCCAATGGACTTTTCAGCTCTGGCTCAGCGAAAGCCAAGAAAGTAGCGGGGCCAAGCCGGGTCAAGCGGGAGGAGGTCAGGTAGGAGTATGACTGATCAAGAGGGTGGGACCCTAGGCTTTGAGCCCGCGCAGAGCCATTGTGTGTAGAGGAAAGCCTGGCTAAACTGAGCTGTGTTTTGAAAGCCTGGCTAAACTGAGCTGTGTTTTGAAAGCTTGGCTAGTACTGAACTGTGTTTTTGAAAGCCTGGCTAAACTGAGCTGTGTTTTGAAAGCTTGGCTAGAACTGAACTGTGTCTTGGAAGCCTGGCTAAACGGAGCTGTGTTTTTGAAAGCTTGGCTAGAACTGACTTGTGTTTTGAAAGCCTGGCTAAACTGAGCTGTATTTTGAAGCCTGGCTAAACTGAACTGTGTTTTGAAAGCCTGGCTAAACTGAGCTGTATTTTGAAGCTTGGCTAAAATTGAACTGTGTTTTGAAAGCCTAGCTGGTGTATAATTATACTACAGCAAGATGCCCACCGGAAGGGTGGAAGGCCAGATTTTAGGACTCAGGCTGTAAAAATACCAGCTAGGTTTAAAAATCTATGACTGGCTGCGTAAGGACTTGCTTTTCCTGTAAGTTAATATGTGTCCCCGCTTGGGATCCATCCACTGGAATAGTGATGGGTCAATTTACATACCTTTAACAGCTAAAACAACTGAAAAAGTACTGACTAGGCCAAACAACAAGTAAATGAATTAATATTTGAGAATCTGCAAAAAGCAGGTCTGAACAATGAGTCCTGATACAAATTGGTACAATTTTTAAATCAAATATAACATCTGTAATGAAAGATCAGATGAATAAAATGGAGCTTATTAGTTTTGGTATACAATGATACAGAGGTAATACAGAGTTCATGAGAAAGGTATGAAAAGTATTGCAGCCGGAAGATGTGAAACTGTTATCTCAACGCTTCCCAAAACATGTTGATAATTAGCAGTAGCTGAGAACGGAAGGAGGTGGGCACATCAGATAGCAGATCGCATGGGAAAGTATGATCTCAGAAAGTGAGAAAGATTAGGAGCAAGGTTTCTCATCATTCACTTCTATGGAGAGGTTTGTGTATAAAAGAGGGGAGATTTTTGCCTTAGTAGAGGATTCCTCTCCAACGCTTCTGTCAGACGGCGGAGCCCTGTCCGGTTGTACCCAGAATCTATCTGCTGAATGTACCTGATTAAAGTCTGATGTGCAAATAAAAATCCTTATTCCAAATGATGATTTGTGGGCTTAACTTAATGATGAAAGGCTGTAAGTATAAATGCTTTTGTTGCATCCAGCAGCTATCTTTCACTGCATTGTATAACTTGTAATCTGGTTCCAGTTTGTCATAAGGCTGGTACCTTTTCCTTAGCTCTAGTGTCTCTCTCAGTGGCAATTCCTCTTAGAACTTCACAACCCCCTGATTACCCCAGTACTAGTGCTATTTAGGGATGGAGTCAGATTAAGGTCACCCTAGCCTTCTTGGGGGGGCTCGGGACCCCTTTTTCTCAACATTGGTGACCCAGCGTTCGATTTAAACACGCCATGAGAATTTTTGTCAAAGTGGGGATTGATTCTAGCTCTTGACTAAAATTCTGTCACTGTCTTTCAATATTCTGTTCTGTTCTTTCTCACCCCCTTTTTCTTTCTCCCATCCTGTCCACCTCTTTGATTTGCGTGACGTGCGCAAGAGTGTGCTTGTTGTGTGAATGGTGCATAACAACGAATCCAGGCGACTGCGATTTGGGGTTTGCTGCAAGTTTATTTCAATGTTCAAAATCTTTGGATTGGTCTTTATGCTAGCAATTCTCGCTTAACAATCCTTAGAGATTGCGCATTTTCTGTTTCCCATCCCACCCTGTGTTCTGTCTTAATCCCTCCTTTTTCAAATCCCTGTTCCCTTGTTCTCACTATGTATTCTGTTCTTCCTCCTTCTGTCGACCTTACTTTCCTCCCCAATCCTTTTTCCTGTTCTCCTTCATCCTAACTTCTTCTGCCTACCTCTTCCTATTAGTCCCCTGGGTCTAATCCTGCTCTTTTCTCTTCTGTATGTTCCCGTATCGGGGGAATTTCCTTTACTCTAGGAGAACAGCACGCTTTCAGATTGCTCTCCTCTAAAATCCTTTTGGTTTCTCTGTTCTTATAACCACTCCTCAAAACTGACAGCCCCCACCTTTTCACATCTGCTACTGCCTTCACTCTGTGTGTGCGACTCTATTCCTTCTATTGAACTTCCTACAACTTCCTTTCTTTTTCAGCTGAAAACAGTAATTACGGTATTCAGCTTTGTAGCCGCGTACCGTCGTCCAACTGCTGTTTTCCCCTTATCTCTCTAAGTACTTGTTTCTTATCTGCGGGTGTTTTAGGCTTCCTTGCCTCTCATGACTTTGATTTGTCACTCTATCCGTTCATCTGATAACTGTCCTTATACTTCTTCACCTATATACTTTTCCTTTACAGTTCGTGGTGTATGCAAGATCTACAGCCTTGTGCACTACCCTTCCCAGAAGACCCTAATCAGTTTCTGCAGTCTTCTGAACTATGCTTTTTCTCTAATTACTCAGCCCACAGCCCCCCTTCCTGTCCACATTATTCTCGGCTATTTTTCCTTACGCTGCATTACAACCTCTGATTTCCGTTTCTCCTTACAGATATAGTATATGGCCGTCTTGTTGTCTGGGGGCGTGTCCGCTCCTTTTTCTCCATCTTTGTGTGTGTTTCTGTACTCCGTCTGATTTGGATTTTTGTGTGACCTATACTGTTCCGTCTCTGTTTTTTATTTCTCATCTCTGTATGCCGTTGTCATACAAGGCACCGGTTTCCACCTGTCAAAATCTGGCTTGGCTCATTTTCACTTTGAAGCGCTTTTCCGGTTCTTTATTATTTGCTGCGTAGTTCAACTGATTGTTCTTTTTCACAGCTGTTCAATCCTGTGCTCTCACCCCACCCCCATAGCCATTTTTCCTTCCTTAAATCCTATCTGAATCCCTTCCTCCACAACATTTTGTTCTTGTCCCCCTTTTTTCTGCTACAATAATCCTCCCTGCCCTCCTCTCTGATGCTCTACCGACTCCTACACCATATGTCTGTGGTCCGTGTAAAATTTATAAGGGTGTGGCCCGCACGGTACCATTTGGGGTTAACCTTACACACCTTATAACCTTTTTGGCTTCTGGTGCAAACTAGAAATCTTTTTTTTTTTTTTGATTCCCTATAAAACTAATCTTTTTCCTTCTCAGTCCCATGTGCTGTGAGTTTTATTTTTCTTTCCGGAACAAAGCTTACTACATTACTAGTAACTGTCATATTTGATATATATACTCCCTCTGCCTTTGTAAATCTATTTAAACTTGCCCGACGAGCTGTAAGTTCTACACCCTTTTTCTCACATTTTTTAAATATCCTTATCCAGGCTTCCGAAACTGCCATTTCTTTCGGTAGCTTTTAAGGGTTTTCTCTAACAAGTGCTGTAGTTCACTATCTCAAGGACATGAGATTCTGGGAAGCTTGCCCACTTTAGCTGCCTTATCAGTCCAGCACTGCTTCAGCAGAGGAGGCTCTACAGTTCACTTTTAAAAGCTCAGAAAGTGATTTTTTTTTCCCTCCTCCTTTTCCGTTCGTTTTTTTGTCCCTGCTCTATACTGAAGTGGTACAAGTTAAACAGTCATTTTCACAGGTATTCTTTTGCTGACCTCTCACTGTCTATCCTCTGTCAACTGTATTCTACAAGGTTAAGTATTTCTCAGACTTTTTCAGCTTTGTTTGTCTTGCATGATTGCTTTTGTACTGTTTGCTATATTATAACGTTATCTACAGGAAATACTGCACTTCCCCGCTTGCATTGTGGTTTTCGTCCTCCGACTGCATACAGCCTGGCTTATTTTAAACACTTGTAAAAATGAGCTACGTTATTTCCACGTCCTGAGAATGACAATCACTTCTAAATAATATGATTCTATAAAGAATTAAATTGTGTAAGTCTTTATAACCAGTTTTCTGTTTTTACTCGACAGCATTGTGAACTAGGTTCTTTATAACCCAACCCACCTTCTCTTTCCTTCTAATGCTGCAGCTGTTCTGTTTGTCATCATTTAGACATATCATTTCAGTCACTGACTAGTATGTATGTTTTATGCCGTATCATTGAAGTTCTTGATGTAAGAATCACATGTTTTAATTTGTTCTTTTCCCCTTTCACCTGTTTAGGCACAAAAGCTTTCTGCCATCGCATTCGGGTTTATTTTATTTACTATGTTCCTTTTCTGAGTGTATGGGTATTAATTTGTCATATTTATGGGTATGGACTTGTCATATTTACACCACGATTCTGGTGTCCTGTTTCATAATTTATTGATTTCTATGCTTCTCTTATATTTTCCTGTTTAGATGCTACTTCCAACCTATCCGGTACCCGCCCCAAAAGTATTTAATATGTATTTAACTTTATTTCATTTATTCTAGGGCTATAACTCCCGACTACACATGTTATAATGTCTTTGTTAATATACATTTTCTTGCCTTTTGTTGAAATCGGTTTTCCAGTTACATATATGGTTCTCCCCTGTTACTCTTATTATAGTATGTAGAAGTATCATGTTTTGTTTAATGTCTATATTTTGTTTCCATACACAGCTTCCAATATAACTTTACAGCTTAGTTTATGCCTTACATTACATATTAGGTAGGCCCAGCTTTTTATCATATAATATGTACACTTTATGTTTATTTCGCAGCTGGATCCTTAAAGTCTTCAGAATCGGCTGCCGCCCTTAAGGTGCCCTGCAGTTCGTCCCTCATATACGTAAATATACAGACTTGATGCCAAGCTCTGCTGTTCCAGGCTGAAGATTATTGCCAGGTCCTTGTTTACATTTTGTAATTTAAAATTGGGAAATTTTTACTCCAATTCCCTATACTCTATCCCTTTTCTATTTCTATATCTTTATCTTTCAATAAGTTAGAACAATTGACCATTACTGGTACTGGCTGGGATTGCGGTAAAACACCCCATATTGGGACTAATATCTGCCATAAGCAGGTTAACCTTGGTTGGGGTGACAGTAACTAAAATTATAGATTTTGGAATATACACCTGTTTTAAGGTGTCCTCTAGTGAGGTGTTTGATTTTGCGTAACTGGCATATTTGGCCCCCTTGGATATACTTATAGCTGGTGTCGATCAGTTGCTTGGGTTTAATTACTGATCTAGAGTTTAGTCGGGAGGGTGCCTGTCCTAAATCCGGCAGGGTATATCCTGGATTTCTGAGTCTAGAACACTTAGGAACGTTAACTGGGGGTGTGTATAATCCCTATTTTTCTGACTTTTTTCTTTAATACTTTTACTAATTTTAACGCTTATATTGGGTTGTGAGCAAATGTTAGTTCTCTGTCTCTCCAAATTGTGGGGATTCCTTTACCATCCATTTTGTGAGTAGTTAAATCTTGTACAAGTACTTTGATGGTGGAGTGAGTTCTTATTTCTTTGGACAGACTACATAAGGTCTAGACATTAAAAGTTATTTGAGTTATGAAAGATACGTAAGAGTTATTGGATTTATACTGAAGATACATAAGAGTTTTTTTGGAGTTATTACAGAAGATGTTTCAGATAGTGTAGAAATAGTTAGATTGAGTTCAGGAACTGATGCTCTGCGAGGCTTCCACTTGCTGAGGGGCAAATCCTTGTGTTGTCCGTTTGGTAGGTGACAGTGCCTAGTTAGGGATTGTTAGAGGTTTAGATACAGTTAGGGTACTAACACAAACATAGTTTTAGGGACATGTAAATACTTGGATATAGCTTAGGTACTAACCCAGATTTCATCATAAATTAGGGAATTTAGCGAGCATGGTTAGAGTAGTTAGGGAATGACGAAACAGACATTTGAGTCCTTTAGCATAGATTTTGCACGGTGCGGTGTCCCCCGCCTTATATCTATCTGTCTACCCAGCGCAAGGGTAACACAGTAGTGGGGGTGTGCCGTTAAGGTATCACCCAGCGAGACGTAGGAGTGACCTTTCGGATTTCCTCCGTGCATCTGTAGTTCGTTGTCACGTTAGTTGTGATAATCTACGGATTTGGTGATTTTTAGTTGTATTCATAGTCGGATTTCTATTGGCAATTGTATATTCGGATTTTTTGTGGAGATAATATGATATAGGTGTTCTATAAGACTAGATTTGCCAATATTATTTGACACAACCCAGATATCGGTGTTCTACTATACCAGAATTCTGGTACCCAATTCATTATGCTGCCTCTTGAGAGAGTGATAAATCACTTCCCAGGAGACCACATAAATCTTATAAAGTTTTGCCAAATATGGCATTCCTGGAATAAGTTTCAGCCTGGACTCTCGTGGCCCCGTAAGGGCACCTTTAATACCAAAACTCTGCAAAGGTTATTAAACTTTATTTACACATATACACCCGATTCCACCCGTCATCTCCACTATCAGATTCTCAGTAGATGGGTATCGACTATCACTGATCACGTGATCCCAGACACTGTCGATCTGACATCGTTATTGATACCTAGTGAGGTCAATCTTAATCCGCGGTCTAGTAGACGGCCCCCTGCAAGAGGCGATTCACCCATTCCACATAAATTCAATCCTCCTAGTGTTAACAATCAGTGCCGGGACTGTCGCCACCGAGCTGAAGTACAGTGCAACCTTTGTTTCCAATTGGGACATTGCACCATGGAATGTCCATGCTGGCACTTTGCTCATAGTCAAAACCGTCAACCTCCTTCAGACTCCCCATCGCTACGTGTCTCTCGGATGCAGGTACGACAGCCACAGAGAGACCGCAGGCGACCGAGTGACCTCCCCTCGCTAGATAACCCACATCGCCAAGATTGTAGGAATGATCACCCTGATAATCGTGACCGCCGGTCTCAACTTGAAAAAGGCCCACCCGGCACAAATAGACAACCTAGAGACTACCATTCTGGCCCTAGTCCTGATTGCTATGCCAATGTCCTGTGTTATCGCTGCCAGCAGTATGGCCATTATGCCTTTCAGTGTTCTCAACCACCACATCATCTGCCCCGAGCTCAAGTTCGGGCAATGCGGCTATTACGCAGCCGTCTGTCCACGACCACGACTACGCGTACCTAGAAAACACAACGCTAACCCTGGAATTAAAATCGCCCACCCCACCCGTCCATACTGACTGGGCGTAATCCGAACCCGATCTGATTTTGTTGCTCTCAGTTACTCATACTTCTCAGCTCCTCATTTAGTATCCAGAAACCATTTCTCTGTATATGTATTGGTGTGATGTTTCTGTTTCTATTACAGGTGACATGTCTTTATCTTATATTTCTCGAGGTTTAATTGCAAGTGTATATTTATGGTACCATACAAATGACCTAACTAAGTCAGCAAGTTATTTATTTATTTGCTTCTAAGCATACCTTCCCTGGAGAGTTCTTATCAACTGCAGGGATGAGCGATCCCCAGAGGATGTTCATTTTATGTTTTTTTTATATACCTGAACTGACTTATTTATGCCATTTTACTTTATACGGGATCCCTTTTAAATAAAAGCTGTGTATTGCACATTTTTAAAATGTTTTCTGCTTTAACTGTTACGCTGTTTAAATTGATGTGACATTCATTTCTTTAGTTTTTTCATGAATATAAAGCCTTCATTTTTGAAATCTCTCTATGATATGTGTGACATCTGAAAGCTTTTCATTATTTCCTTGTCTAAGAAAGAAGAAATATTTAATAGCCATTATCCATTCTATGGAATAAATGCGAGAAATATTCCCTTGAACTGGCCATTTGAGGGAGTATTTTGCGCTGATCATAGATTTTGTAGTATTCTTCGACTGAGAATTGGTGAAGCTTTCAGACATAAATTGGGAAAATTATACACTCCACTTTCTGATTCCTTTCTATTCAAAACAGCAACTATTACTCTTTTTATCTCTCTGTCTTTCACTGTGAGTGATTGTGAGAAGAACTGACTGGTGTACATTATTTGTGTGCAGCAGTCCTGGAATTTATGCTTTGTGTATTTAACTAACACCTTGCTTTAACTAACTCTTTGTCTTAAAGCGATATGCTTCTCCCTACTTCTTTGACTGATTGAAAAGGGTTACTTAAACTCTATGTGAAAGTCAATCAAGTGGCTGCACTTTTTAATGTTTTTTCTTCCATTTGTCTTTCTCGAGGAACCTTTTTCTTGCATTGCCGTCTGAATACGCCTTGCTGCAATTCAGATGTATCATATTTGGTTTTATTTTTATTTTTATTTTTTTTATTAAGCCTATCTTACACCCTTCAGGGTGCTTTTTTAATTTGTTCAATTTTTTTAATTTTTTTTAATTTTTTATTCTCAATGCTTTGTTTTTTTATCAAGCCTCTTTCCTGGCCCCCATTTATACCCACAACCCACCTCCTAGCATTATGACTTCTTTCAATAACTTAACCACATAAATTGCACTACTGGTCTGTTTAAGTTTTGCCTTTCCCCAGATGGATACAGGAATTCCGTTGACCTCCCTCACTGAGGAGACGACTGCTAGCAAAGAAGAGCTACCCGATAATGTATCTGATCTGAGGACTATGTTGCAGCAAAGAATCGCTAAATTAAAAGACAGATGCACAGACCCCAACATTACCTGGTTTCAGAAACGAGACATTATTGAGCGTGAGTTTCAACAGATGCATCAATTGGTCCATGAACAAAAGAGACAGGCTCTCCACTTACTGGAGTTGCAAGAAAATTTGGCCTCTACCTTTCTTTTTGAATCATCTAACTTATAAGTCCTGCTGGCCTCCTGCAGCTGAGGGCTCAACCCTTGGTGAATGGTAGTCATCGTAGGTGAAGATTCCATATCTATTGGCGATAGATTGCAACACATTGCCCTCCATACATCAATAATTGAACATTTACCATCATCTCTAAATTTTTAATTGTTTTTTTTTGTAATCTTCTCTTTTGTTCCATATACTTTACCAGTGTTATTTGATCATGTCTTTGTAATAATTACCAATCTGTCTTGCACATTATGCAAGCCAGAAGTGTAGATATATTATGCAAATCCCAATTCCTAGTATTAAGAGGGTTGAAGTTGAAGCTCTGACCCCTACCAATCAGGAGATATAATTTCATATATACTATTGTTATTTATGTAAATTGGCTTTTCATTATTGAACCCTTCTGGTTTCCCTTTTGCTTTTGTACTTAATTAGCACTGTTTTCTCCATGTTTACATTGTCTTTCATGTCTATTCAATTCACCCTGACTATGCCCACTAAGATATAGCAATGTATCATTCAAGCATACAGTTATTTTGCTTATTCCTTTGCCAGCCTCTGGCTCTTGATGGACTGATTATGATAGTGTATGCCTAGAATAAAGACATGGAAAGATCCCACTTTGTACACCACAAGTACGTCTTCAAGATCTATCCAGGCCCAAATGATGTTAGATCCCCCAAGGTTGTGGCAATAATCTTTACACCTTGCAAACTACTGGACCACAAGTTTTGGGTCCATGTGAAAGATATACGGGTTTACTCATCCGCTGAACCAGATGTTACCAGCCTAACCATCTCAAGACCAGCCACTTCCTTCAGCAAGCCAACCTGAAAACCCAGCCCTGTTAGATCTTCCAGATCTCCGTCCAGATTCTTCGGCGCTTCCACCGCTTCAACCATGATCGCTGAAAGAGACTTTAGAACTGATACTTAATTTGAGAATTACTGTTGCTGTTTATGGACATTATAGATTCATATTATGTTTTATTATCAGTTTAGCAGTAATCCTGCCTAGATATTGAAAAGGTTTTATTTTTATTTTCCTATTATTTCCTTTATTGTTCTAATTGTTTTTCTAAGAATTTCCCTGTTATTTCTGTTTAGGTAATTTAAAATTGAAGTCGATATTGCTCAGATACAAGGATATCATAGCCTGTTATGCATTTGTTTAACTTTGGTGTAGGCTTTCTGTAGGTTTGACTAAGCTCCAAGTGGGGTAATGGATATATAAAATGCTTCCCATACTTCCAGGTCATTATGCATATGTCAAGATCCATGCATAACCTTTGATACCATTTTTGCTGTATGAAGCAACCTCATACTTGCTATCCACTTACTAGTGCTCATGATTGGATGCCAATGATGAGTAATAGTAAGATCCAAGAATTCCGACCTGTTTAAGGATTCTGAATACCTACAACCTTAAACAGCCTGCAATTTGAGTACTAACCATATATTTGTTGAGCCACCATAACAATGCTTAATCAAAATCACTGTTCCTTCTCAAGACCACTAAGAAAGATACATTAGATTATCTCCCCATGTACTATGCAACAGATATAATAGAAGCCATAAAAAGACCTGAAAGTATTAGTATGATCCACCTGAAATTGCTATTACCCGTATACCTATACTGCATGGGATTTTGTAAATGAGCTCATGGATTAGTCCCATTCATATAAACATTTCTCACTAAGTCTCAAGAGAGATGACATCAAGATTAAGCCCAAGGGGTTGGGTAATATAAAGGGAATTCCATATGCCCAAGAATATACCACCTAAGAATGAGGTTTCCTGTCTTGCACCATACCTTCTAGCAATTTGTAAGACCAAAACTCCCCCTCTCGTTTGATAGCTTGCCACCTTCTGGAATGGATGATGACGAGCTTGACGAGCTTTGTGTCACCCCTCCTCAGAGGGGGTGACAAGTGGGGAATGTATAATTATACTACAGCAAGATGCCCACCGGAAGGGTGGAAGGCCAGATTTTAGGACTCAGGCTGTAAAAATACCAGCTAGGTTTAAAAATCTATGACTGGCTGCGTAAGGACTTGCTTTTCCTGTAAGTTAATATGTGTCCCCGCTTGGGATCCATCCACTGGAATAGTGATGGGTCAATTTACATACCTTTAACAGCTAAAACAACTGAAAAAGTACTGACTAGGCCAAACAACAAGTAAATGAATTAATATTTGAGAATCTGCAAAAAGCAGGTCTGAACAATGAGTCCTGATACAAATTGGTACAATTTTTAAATCAAATATAACATCTGTAATGAAAGATCAGATGAATAAAATGGAGCTTATTAGTTTTGGTATACAATGATACAGAGGTAATACAGAGTTCATGAGAAAGGTATGAAAAGTATTGCAGCCGGAAGATGTGAAACTGTTATCTCAACGCTTCCCAAAACATGTTGATAATTAGCAGTAGCTGAGAACGGAAGGAGGTGGGCACATCAGATAGCAGATCGCATGGGAAAGTATGATCTCAGAAAGTGAGAAAGATTAGGAGCAAGGTTTCTCATCATTCACTTCTATGGAGAGGTTTGTGTATAAAAGAGGGGAGATTTTTGCCTTAGTAGAGGATTCCTCTCCAACGCTTCTGTCAGACGGCGGAGCCCTGTCCGGTTGTACCCAGAATCTATCTGCTGAATGTACCTGATTAAAGTCTGATGTGCAAATAAAAATCCTTATTCCAAATGATGATTTGTGGGCTTAACTTAATGATGAAAGGCTGTAAGTATAAATGCTTTTGTTGCATCCAGCAGCTATCTTTCACTGCATTGTATAACTTGTAATCTGGTTCCAGTTTGTCATAAGGCTGGTACCTTTTCCTTAGCTCTAGTGTCTCTCTCAGTGGCAATTCCTCTTAGAACTTCACAACCCCCTGATTACCCCAGTACTAGTGCTATTTAGGGATGGAGTCAGATTAAGGTCACCCTAGCCTTCTTGGGGGGGCTCGGGACCCCTTTTTCTCAACACTGGACTGAGCTGTTTTGAAAGCTTGGCTAAAAGTGAACTGTAGTTTGAAAGCCTAGCTGAACTGAGCTGTATTTTAAAGCTTGGCTAAAATTGAACTGTGGAAACCAGGGGCTGAATTGAGCCGTGTGTTTTTTTTTCTGCTACTCTCCAAGGGACCGGGAGAGAAAGCAGCGGTTGAAGCCTACACGCTGTAGCATTGTTTGTTGTTTTGGAGACGCAATTAAGAGAAGGAGGGACAACCCTCCTATTCAATAAAGAGCTTCATTATCTTTGTTTTTGTTTTTTGAAAAGGGGAGCCATACAGGAGTGGGGTTTTTGTTTTGCTTGGGTTTGTGGAAGGGCTACAACCCAGGAGAAAAGAGGATCCACTTTACAATTGGTGTCAGAAGTGGGATATCTTCGCGAACCTGTCGCTCGAGGAGGCCAAAACCAGCAGGACAGAAAAGCCCGATGGAGGGGCCAACACTGAGAAAGGCGCAGACCCGTCTGGGGTTCCGGTAAGCGGGGCCTAGATTGGGGGAAATAAAAGGGATCCTAGAAAAAGGGGAAACATAAGTAGTGAAACCGCACTTGGAGGTGTCCTCTGTTTTTTTCCCCCACCAGGAGTCGCTGTTCCGGAGCAAGGATGAACCCCAAGGAGATCTTCGCGTGGATGACGATGCAGTTCCAGAAACAGCAAGAACTGACGGGGAAGATGGTGGAAGACTCCTTGACGGCGGCACGAGAGCAGCAACAACCGATGCTGAATATGCTCCAGGACTTTTTTCAGCGAGGGATCGAGGCTCCCAGGGGCGGTGGAGCCGGAGCAACTGGACCGGGACCAGGAGGAAGCGGTGTGGTAGGACCTTTATCCCTGAACTCACTTACTTGGGGAAAGTTGTCTGAGCAGGATAATATAGATGATTTCCTGACCGCCTTCGAGAGGGTGGCAGTGGCCGCAGGATGGCCACAAGAGCAGTGGGCCATGCGGTTAGTGCCTTCATTATCTGGGGAGGCTCTAGGCGCCTTTAGAGACTTGGCTCCTGGGGACGCTGCCAACTATGGGAGGTTGAGAGAGGCCATTAAGGACAGATATGGACTAAGTACCCAGGCTTATAGGCGTAAGTTTCGGTCCACTAAATGGGAAAAGGGGGAAACCCCTAAAGCGGTGGCCACTAGACTGATGGACTTGGTAAAAAAATGGTTGGAACCTGAGCGCCACACCACGGGAGAGATTCTTCAAGAATTGGTAGTGGAGCAGTTCCTGCAGGGCCTTCCCAGGGAGATTAGGGCAGGATTGGTCCAAAGGGGCTGTAAGACGGTGGAGGCCGTGACAGCCGGGTTGGAGTGTTATTTGGAAGCCCAACAGTGGGGAGAACCCGATCTGGAGGGTGGTAAGCCCCGACCTGTGGGAGGCTGGGGTTCCAAAAGTTCCCTCTTTAGGCCAGATCCCCAGGGAGGGAAACCCGATTACGGCTAGGGTGGTAAAAAGCCCGTAGTGCCCTCAGGCCCTGGAAAAAAGGCCCCCTCGTATGAAGGAAAATTCTGTTATAAGTGTGGGAAGGCGGGGCACTTCAGGAGGGATTGCCCAGGTCGAGAGGGATGGACCTCGCAGGTTGCCCAAGGGTTTAGGCCTCGGTATACCGCCAAGGTGGAGGTGGAGGGTTTACCTATTGTAGCCATGCTAGACTCCGGGGCTGACCAGTCCATGATCTCTAGGAGGTTATAGGAACAATTAAGAGCGAGGCGGACAAGATGTAAAGATACCTATGAGGGAGCGGTGGCTATTCAATGTATACATGGGGCCAGTACGCGATATACCCTCCATAGGGTTCACGTGAAGGGGCCCACAGGGGAGATAGAGATAGCCATGGCCGTTCTGCCCAGACTGCCACAGGAGATGATTTTGGGAAGGGACTGGCCTCCCTTTACCGAGTGTATTAGTGAAAAAAGAGTGTTGGTCACTACCCGCTCACAGGCTCGGCGAGTCCCTGAGGCTTAGGAAGAGGGAATAGGAGGTATTTTCCCTTTTCAAGGGGAGGTCTTAGGGGAGCCGGGAAAAGAGAGAAAGGGGAAAGCTTTGAAAAAAAAGGAGCAGAGGGGCAGACGGGAGGCCTTGGAGCAGGCAAGAAAAGAAAGTTATCTGCCAGTCGCCCCGAAAGAACTGAGGGAACAGTTTCCCCAGTTTCATAGGGAGCAGGCCACAGACCCTACTTTAGAATATGCCTGGGAAAGGGCACGCCGGGGGAGGGCCGGGAGGTCCCTGGTTTCATGATAGAAGGGGACATTCTGTATCGCAGGGTACCCAATTGGGAGAACTCGGAAGCTGGGAGACAGTTAGTGGTCCCCCAAGCTTTTCGTCCCCTAGTAGTAAGGCTCGCTCATGATCACCCTTTGGGTGGGCATAAGGGCTCCCAGGCTACCCTGACGCAGATATTGGGGCGGTTTTATTGGCCCGGAGTTTATGGGGAGGTGGAGAGGTATTGCAAGTCCTACCCCAACTGTCAGAAGGTGGCAGACCGACTACCCCCTAAGGCACCTTTAAAGCCCCTTTCTAGGGTGGAACAACCAGGGAGGAGAATAGCCATGGATATTATCGGCCCGGTAACAAAATCTCAGAGAGGCTTCCTCTATGTTTTAGTGGTTATGGATATGGCCACGAGGTACCCCTGGGCCATACCTTTGAGAAGCATATCAGCGAAGGTCATTGCCAGGGAACTGATAAAGATCTTTTGTGAGGTGGGATTCCCCCAAGAAGTTTTGACTGACAGGGGGTCCAACTTTATGTCAAGTACCTTAAGGCAAGTGTGGGAGGCTTTTGGGATACAACATATACGTACAGCAGCCTACCATCCTCAAACTAATGGGATGGTGGAACGTTTTAATAGAACTTTAAAGGGTATGTTGAAAAAAGCTTTAGGCGAGGATAGGACAGGTTGGGACCAACTGTTGCCCTTCGTGCTATATGCCTACATGGAGAAGGTGCAAGACTCCTTAGGAGTTGCGCCTTATGAATTGATGTTTGGACGGAGGCCCAGGGGAATTTTAGATATTTTACAGGAACACTGGGTACCCCCGGACACCTCCGATCAGTCAGTGGTCGAATACCTACAGGATCTGAGGGCCAGGTTAGATAAGTTACAGGAATATTCCCAGGATAGGCTGGAACAGAGCCAAAATCGTCAAAAGGAATATTATGATAAGGGTACTCGTGAGAGGGAGTTTGTAATAGGAGATAGGGTCCTTATCCTAATCTCAGAGGATCCTCATAAATTTGCCTCTAGGTGGAAGGGTCCCTGGGTGGTGAGGAGGAGACTTGGGCCTCTTACATATGAGGTGGCGAACGAAAAGGGGCGGCTCCAAACTTTCCATGTTAACCTGATGAAACCCTGGGTGGCAAGGGTAGGCTTTCAGACCCGAGGGGAGGAAAAGGAGGGAGAGGAGTTGGGACCGCAAATAAGAGATATTTTCAAGCCCGGTGAACCAGGGGTTAACCCCCGGTTGACACAAGTACAAAAGAAAGAGATGGAAAGGCTCCTAAAAGGGTTTGATGATGTGTTGACGGCCTGCCCTGGAAATACGCACCTAGTAGAGCATGACATCATAACAGAAAGGGGTAAAGTCGTTCGGCAAAAGCCATATAGGCTGTCCCCCATGAAAAGGAGGGAGGTGATAAAACAGGTCCAGGAAATGTTAGACTTCGGGGTGATCGAGGAGTCAAATAGCCCCTGGTCAAGCCCAGTGGTGTTAGTACCAAAACCCGAAGGGGAGTGGAGATTCTGCATAGATTTCCGCCAGCTTAATAATATCTCTCAAGCAGATGCCTATCCTATGCCCTATATTGAGGAGCTGGTGGACAGGCTAGGATCTGCACAATATCTCACCACCCTGGACTTGACAAAAGGGTACTGGCAGATTCCCCTTACATTAGGGGCGCAAGCTAAGACCGCCTTTAGTACACCCATAGGCCTGTACCAGTTCAAAAGATTGCCCTTTGGCCTTAATTCAGCAGCTGCAAGCTGTCAGAGGCTGCTGGACAGGGTTCTCCGACCACATCAGGCATATGCCGCCGCATATATGGATGATGTGGTAATACATAGTGGAGACTGGAACACCCATTTAAACCAGGTAGAGGCAGTGCTGCAGGCTTTTAGGGATGCAGGTCTCACCCTGAACCCAAAAAAATGTTATTTTGCGCAGTACCGGGTGAAGTATTTAGTACCCTGTGGGAAGGGGAGAGGTCCGGCCCTTATTGAATAAGGTTAAAAGCATCCAAGAGTTTCCCAGACCAAACACTAAGAAACAATTGCGTAGATTCCTGGGGATGGTAGGGTATTACCGCAGGTTCATCCCTCATTTTTCCGCAATGGCCACTCCCTTAACTGACATGCTGAGAGGGAAGAATCCGGACCACTTGAGGTGGGGAGCGGAGGAGTTGAGGGCATTTGAACAGATGCAGAGGGCCCTGTGCCAGGAACCTGTGCTGAAGGCAGTGGATTTTGAAAAGCCCTTTGTCCTTCCAACAGATGCTTCGGGGAGGGGGTTAGGCGCAGTGCTGTCCCAAGAGCATGAAGGGGAGGAACACCCGGTGCTTTATTTAAGCCGGAAGCTCCTGCCTCATGAGGAACATTACTCCACCATAGAAAAGGAGTGTTTAGCCATACGATGGGCAGTGCAGGAGTGTAGTGTCTATTTAGAAGGGAGAAAATTTAAGTTGGTAACGGACCATGCTCCCTTGAAATAGTTGAATGTGATGAAGAATAATAATGGGAGACTAATGCGGTGGTACTTAGCATTGCAGCCTTTCCAATATTCTGTGGAGCATTGTCCCGGGAGATGTTTAGGAAATGTGGATGCCCTGTCGTGGGTGGAGGAGGAGGAGGAAAAAGAATGCGGGGGTGGAAATTTAAGGGGGGGGGGTATGTAAAGAGTATGTAGGAAAAGCCCCAAAGGAACCCGGGGATAGGCCAGAATACCCCCGTTATAGGCAGGCATTCCCCAGGAAAAAACTAGAAATAAAGCACTACAACTCCCAGCATGCCCCAAGGGAGCCTGGGGATAAGAGAAACTATGTGCATTCCCAGGAGTCACCAGAGGAGGGCCGCAGGGGAAGGAGTAAGGCTGATTCTCCAACCTGGTGGAAGAGGTGGTGGAACAAGTGGGTGGAGAAAGAAGGGACTCCAAAGAACTTTAATGAGGAAAAGAGTGAGCAGCTGGGAGAAGGGCGGGGTGAAGAGAATATGGATTGGGCTCCTGAGGAGGAGAGAGAGGAGGAGAGTGAGCCTTGCCCTATGGAGTTGACTGAACCGGAGAACACCCTGGAAGAGCCAATGGACTTTTCAGCTCTGGCTCAGCGAAAGCCAAGAAAGTAGCGGGGCCAAGCCGGGTCAAGCGGGAGGAGGTCAGGTAGGAGTATGACTGATCAAGAGGGTGGGACCCTAGGCTTTGAGCCCGCGCAGAGCCATTGTGTGTAGAGGAAAGCCTGGCTAAACTGAGCTGTGTTTTGAAAGCCTGGCTAAACTGAGCTGTGTTTTGAAAGCTTGGCTAGAACTGAACTGTGTCTTGGAAGCCTGGCTAAACGGAGCTGTGTTTTTGAAAGCTTGGCTAGAACTGACTTGTGTTTTGAAAGCCTGGCTAAACTGAGCTGTATTTTGAAGCCTGGCTAAACTGAACTGTGTTTTGAAAGCCTGGCTAAACTGAGCTGTATTTTGAAGCTTGGCTAAAATTGAACTGTGTTTTGAAAGCCTAGCTGGACTGAGCTGTGTTGAAAGCTTGGCTAAAAGTGAACTGTAGTTTGAAAGCCTAGCTGAACTGAGCTGTATTTTAAAGCTTGGCTAAAATTGAACTGTGTTTGGAAACCAGGGGCTGAATTGAGCCGTGTGTTTTTTTTTCTGCTACTCTCCAAGGGACCGGGAGAGAAAGCAGCGGTTGAAGCCTACACGCTGTAGCATTGTTTGTTGTTTTGGAGACGCAATTGAGAGAAGGAGGGACAACCCTCCTATTCAATAAAGAGCTTCATTATCTTTGTTTTTGTTTTTTGAAAAGGGGAGCCATACAGGAGTGGGGTTTTTGTTTTGCTTGGGTTTGTGGAAGGGCTGCAACCCAGGAGAAAAGAGGATCCACTTTACACCATGCATGGAAAGAGAGTTTCAGATCAGTTTCCGTGGCCTATTTTTTTCCCAAAGGGGGTGCTCTCCCTCTATAGCTAAGAATCTTTCTTTCTTTCTTTCTTTCTTTCTTTCTTTCTCTCTGTTCTGTGACCTTTTCTCTTCTTTATATAATTAGTCTGACTACTTATAATTACCAAAGGTACTGATGTTAGATTTTGTAAGTTTGTTACAACTTGCAACTGATATCTGATGCTGTGCTGGTGAGTAAGAATAAAAGACTTTTTTTTGGATCAGAACCTTGGGAGGAGATCCAAGATGGCGGTCGGGATGGACGTGTGAGCAGCAGCTCCTTACCAGCTATTGTTTTCTGCGAGTGAAAACTTCCCCATAATATTATGGGGAAGCGAAAAGGGAAATCCAATTTGCCTACCTCCACAGGCAGGGTGAATCCCTCTTCCACCCGACAGTTGACTCTAGAAGAGTCGGGTATGCTGCCTCCGGGGACTCGAGTTGACGCCTCGAGGGGCCCTTTGGAAACATCGGACCTCAGCGTAGAGGGGATAACTTTGAGCCCCCCTCTTACGACAACACCCCCAAGGCCGGGAGGAGAGACGATGGCGCGGCGGGAGCAGTTGGTTGTGGATCCCGGAAGTGGTGCCCCAGCAACTGTTCGTGGAGACCCCGTAGCCACGTCCTCGCCGTTGGAAACATCGAGTCGGGCAGATTTGGCGGCTCGACCGCCTCTGCCTGTAAGCCTTGAGGAGATGATAAGATCTTCTGTCGCTACTACGAATTCCATATGGGAAAAGATTCAGGGTTTGGACGCCTCGTTACAACAAATTGCAACCTCGTTCGCTGGAAAAGTGGCGGAACTATCACAAGAACATAATGTTTTATCGGGAAAAGTGACGGAGCAGATTGCCAGGATTGACTCCACAGAAAATGAGGTACTATCAGTTAAAACTATAGCGGCAGCTCTTATTAAGGATAATAACCTCCAAAAAAGAAAAATTGAGTATATGGAGAACCAATTGAGAAGATGTAACTTGCGTTTTTTGAATTTCCCTAAATCACCTTTAGTTCCTGCCAAAGAAATGCTAAGAAAATATTTAGTTGAAATACTGGGGATATCCCCAGATAATTTTCCTCCATTAACCAAGGCTGTATACATTTCAAATGCAAGGACGGGAAGACCAGTTCCAATAACTCAACCTGATTTAAATTTGACTCAATTTCTTGAAAGTTCATTGGAGGTTATCACTGAAAGGACAACATTGCTGGTATCATTTGCTCTAGAACTAGACCGAAACAATATATTTAGACTTTTTTTCCGCCACATTGGCACTCCTTTCCTGGGTTCTAAAATACAAGTTTTCCCAGATCTCTCTAGAGATACACAAAAACGAAGAAAAGACTTCTTAGCGTTAAAAGGAAGGGTCCTCCAGTTGGGAGGGACCTTCATACTTAAATTTCCTTGTAAATGTTTTATTTCGTTGCAATCCAATAATTATATGTTTCTTGAACCAGGAAAGTTGCTTGAAGTTATTGTGAGTAAAGAGTGACTTGTCATTCAACCCTGGCTCTAACGCTAAATCGGCTGCGCTAACTCTAATCCCTTCCATCCCCTAGATATTCCTTTTATTTTTATTAAATTGTGATATTTTTAGTTCCTATTTCTTGGATCTTCCTTAATGTGGACTAAATTGAATTTATATAAATATTGCTTGAATTATTACTTTAATGATTTTCTGTTCATGTAAGTTCTACGATTTATGTATTTGCATAAATGTAAATTTAAAATTTATAAATTAAAAAATTAAAAAAAAGAATAAAAGACTTTTAATTCTCTAATTCATGTCCAATTTTTCTATAATATTTTGTAATATTTCATAAGATGTTTAGAGAATAGCAACCAAATGTGCAGCCTAGTACAAAAAAGCCTCAAACAGTTATGATTTTACATTTAAATCATTATCTATAAAAAGAAGCAAGATTTTATACAACTGTCATTTTAAAAAATCACAAACAATACAGAACAAGGATCAACAGAACCCCTGTCTCCCCTCCCCCTCAGAAATATCCTCTCCACTATTGGGAAAACTAAACAAGGCAAATTACTACAGAATACTACATAAAATACTATAAGAATACCTTGGTTACACACACACACAGAACAGAAATGCCAAATAGCTGACTAAAAATTATAGCATATATTAAACCAAAACCCCCAAGCCACACTAAAAACATAGAAAGAGATGCATTTCCTCCTATACCATGCAAAATATAAAGATCATACATGCCAGGAATGGTGTTAGGGAAGAGCAGGTAGGACAACCAAGGAGGTTTAATAGACAGGCGATGAAGTGATATCACAACGCTGAAACCAATTAGGTCACTCTAAGTTTCCTCTTCCCATCGCAGCTGCCATCCCCGTTCACTTAAAACAAAACAAGCAAACCTGTGAGCTGCTACATCCATCTTGTCGTTCTTTATTGTTGGTAGCATTTTTATTTAATCTCACTTATATTTTCAAACATGCCAGCTTGTGCAGCATGATGTACACAGAGGAAGTATAATAACGGAATAACTTTTCATAGGTAGAGTAGTAATTTGTTATAAATCTTAATCAATGTTCAGTTGGAGGGGCTGGTTACAGGGACACCGTAGCATGTGTTATATTTGTGCAGAGATTTTGTCTCCTGGTAATGGGCCACTAAAACAGACATCATGTTATGAGAATCAAGTGCTCAACATTCAGAGTTTCTATCTATTTATTTATTGTCAGGATATTGACAATGAATATTCATGAGAGAGATTTGTATACAGTGGAGGCAGTACTTGTTATGAAATGCTTTGAGTCCTACTGATCTGTACATCTGTTGTGTTATTTTGGCGGGTGGAAACAGTCAGGTGGGCTTATAGCAGTGGTGTGCTGAAGCCGGCTCGCACCGGCTTGCAAGAACCGGTTGATAAATTTTTTACCGACTTGCGAGTCGGTTGTTCCTGAGGGCGAGCCGGCTCTCCTGCCTTCCTCCCTCCCTCCTACAGGGTCCGGTTCCTCACCTCCCTTGTCCAGCAAATTATTTGGGGCAGGCAGTCTTGCTGCCAGCGCTGACCCTCCCCCGCTGCCGGATCGTGCTTTAAAAATGGCCGCCGAGACTTCCAGCGGTGGCCTCTTGAGACTTCTGCTGAAGAGCGGTCTGGCAGTGGGGGAGAGTCAGTGCCGGCAGCAGGCAGGAAAGACTGGGGATCTTTCCTGCCTGCCCCGAAGCATCCGTTGGACAACCTCGGTGGCTGGAGGGGGTGGCAGGTGAGAGAAGGGAGCTGCTGGACATGGGTGGTTGGAGGGGGGACAGGGGAGAGAAGGGAGTTGCTGGGCATGGGTGGCTGGAGGAGGGGGCAGGGGAGAGAAGGGAGTCGCTGGGCATGGGTGGCTGGAGGGGGGCATGGGTGGCTGGAGGGGGGGCAGGGGAGCGAAGGGAGTCACTGGGCATGGGTGGCTGGAGGGGGGGCAGGGGAGCGAAGGGAGTTGCTGGGCATGGGTGGCTGGAGGAGGGGGCAGGGGAGAGAAGGGTGTCGCTGGGCATGGGTGGATGGAGGGCAGGGCAGGGGGAGAGAAGGCTCACTGGTAATGGGTGATGGAGGGCATGGAAGGGGGAGAGGAGGGTCGCTGGACATGGGTGGATGGAGGGCATGGAAGGGGAAGAGGAGGGTCGCTGGACATGGGTGGATGGAGGGGAGGGCAGGGGAGAGAGAAGAAATACTGGACATGGATGGAGGGGAGGGAAGAGTGAGGAAGGAGATGAAATGAGGGAAAAGGAAGAGAGGATAAAAACTGCACATGGATGAAGAAAATAGGCAGAAGCTGGATCCTCTGGACAGTCAAGTCTGCGGAGGACCAGAAATGAAGAAGAAAGGAGGAAAGGAAAGGAAGCCCTAGAAATGGAGTTAAGAGGACAGATAGCAGCAGAATCGGATACTGGGCCAGTATGATCAGAAAAACAAAGTCACCAGACAACAAAGGTAGAAAAAAATCATTTTATTTTCATTATATTTATTTATTGCATTTGTATCCCACATTATCCCAGCTTTTTTCAGGCTCAATGTGGCTTACAATTGTATAATTATGGTACAGCCAGAGACCCCCCCCTCTGGAATGGTGGAGGGCCCAGTCATAGAGCTCAGGCTGTTACAGACCTTGGCTGAGTCAGAAATCTGATGGCTGACATAACTGGGAGCTTACTGGAAAAGTATGGCCTAGTTTGTAGCCCGGATTGAGGCCTAAAAGTTAGGTAAATAGATATGGAAACAAAATGGAGGATTTCAACACAAAATGGAAGCCCGTATCTGTTACAAAGTGGAATTTTCTCTAATGTAAGTTAGAAAAACAAGTTGAGCAATGAGTGAGTCATGCCAGGTGCAGAGAAAATAGGGAACTAGCTGTCCAAGAGAGGAGGGAGAATTTCCTGTGAGCAGGGTCTTGCTTAAGATTTGTGGTCAAGCGAGCTAGAGACAAAACCATGTTAGCAAGATAGAAGCTACTCATTAGCATGAGCCAATCAGTGACAACCATGACATTAGCATAGATCCAATCAGGTATATCTACTGTCATATTATCCATATCCTGAGGGCACCTATAAAAATCAGGGTATTTCCTGGTTTAAGTTAGAGAGAAAAGGGTTGGCACTCTCTCTCCAAGGGAAACCAATGTGTCCAGCAGAATTGACAAATTACCTAATTGCTTTCCCTTGTAAAACCTCTAATTGGTAAAAGAAATTATAAAAGATTAGCAAATAATTAACACCTGTTTGTAGCTTATTATATTCCTATAATTAATTGATTGTACATGCCTGTTGTCAATCACTGATTTGACTTATACCTTAGCAAATAAACTCCTCATTCCAAATGATGATTTGTGGGCTTCACTTAATGATCAAAGGCTGTAAGTATAAATGCATTGTATAACTTGTAATCTAAATCCAGTTTGTCATAAGGCTGGTATCTTTTCCTTAGACCTAACGTCTCCCTTAGAGGCAATAACTCCTTGATTACCCCAGTACTAGTGTTATTTAGAGATGGAGTCAGATTAAGGTCACTCCAGCCTTCTTGGGGGGGCTCGGGACCCCCCCCCCCCCAATTCTCAACACAATACATCATGGATAGTGGAAATGAGAAGAGAATTGACATGTGGTATTACAGATGTATTTTGGGTTACATGGTAATGGAATACAAGATAGCAATATAACAAAAGGCATTCTTAACATTTCTGGATATATATGGGAGTTTCACATGTTTTGATCTTTGTGGTATATCTTGTCGAAGAGATGGGTCTTTAGTAGTTTGCGGAAGTTGGTCAGTTCATAGGTCGCTTTTATAGTGTTTGGAATATATTCACTTTGAGAATCAGGTGCTCAACATTAAAAGTTTATATTTATTTACTTATTTATGGCATTTTATCACACATTAAACATGAATTAGATTAGATTTGTTTTCCCTGGAGTAATGCATTGCCCCCCCCCCCCCCAGGCTCTCTCCCCGACTATAGCCATCACTGCAATTTGGGGGGGGGGGATGAACAGAGGGGGACGGGGGTACAGAGGGGGACTGGGGAGAGAGCCTGTTGTTAAACATTTACCAGCACACCACTGGCTTATAGGGAGGGAGGGGAGTATGGGCGGGGAAGGGTTCTTGGGGTATGTTCTCTGTAAAAGTTTATATTGTGCCATGTTGGATGGTTTACTGTTTTTTTCTTGTTCTGTATGAAGCTTATCAACCAACATGTTTTGCTTTTAATAAAGATGATTAAAACATACAAAATCAGTTTTGGATGTTACTGAATTCTCTTATTCTGTCTCACTGTATTTCCAGTTTTGGCACAGTATAAGCCATCACAAGAACTGTTGCAGGAATTACCACTATTGTTAGCAGAATCTGTGGTACTTCAGCTAGGACTGTGGATAATTCAAACCAGATGATGACCTCTTAAACTGCAGACAAATCTCACTTGAAAGTCAGACACTGAATTAAAAAGATATTTTACAGGAAGAAATAAACTTATTAATTAAACAGAATAAAACATATTTTAAAATAAGCAGAAATCAGAATTCCTTATAAGACAAAATCTAAATCATCAAGAACCTCTAAACAGCATTCAGCCTAATCTTTTAAAACTGCAGTATGCCTTTGAACTAGCATTAACAATCCATCACTCAAAAAGGGACAAAGAAAGTTTCATTTCTCTCTGACCTTTCTAACCTCTAGTCTAGCTTCCTAAAGGAAAAGTCCATAGACCGTTATTAAATGGACTTGGGGAAAATCCACTATTTCTGAGATAAGCAGTATAAAATGTTTTGTACACAAATACCTGGCAAGATCCCAAAAATGTACAAAACATTTTATACTGCTTATCTCAGAAATAGTGGATTTTCCCCAAGTCCATTTAATAACGGTCTATGGACTTTTCCTTTAGGAAGCTGTCAAAACCTTTTTAAAACTCCGCTAAGCTAACCGCCTTTACCACATTCTCTGGCAACGAATTCCAGAGTTTAATTACATGTTGAGTGAAGAAACATTTTCTCTGATTCGTTCTAAATTTACTACATTGTAGCTTCATCGCATGCCCCCTAGTCCTACTATTTTTGGAAAGCGTGAACAGACGCTTCACATCTACCCGTTCAAATCCACTCATTAGTTTATAGACCTATAGACCTATAGACATATGTTTGAACAAATGAGAGATGTTTGACAGAAAATATTTTTATTATTTTGACTTATAAACCACTTGTCCCTGAAACATAAACAACAGAATAATCCATTTGTGTATCTAAAAAGGTAAACTTCTACAAAACAGATGAAGATGTGATCCCATGTTCCACAATGAAAGGAGAGTTTAATTTTACTTCTATTTAATTTCAATATATTCCATCATCTTTATAACACCAGGCTTCCCATGGCAGATTACAACAAGATGAACTCATCAGGAAACAATATCCTCACTGAAATTTGGACATCTGTATTGTATACAGTGTATTTATTTAGTTTTTAGTGTGGAAAAATGTGCACAAAATACAGAGTTTAAAATTGCTGTTTCTACCATCTTCCACCTTTTAAGGCATTCTAAGAAATATTAACTGTTCAATGTTAACATATATAGAGGGGCATAATTGAACAGAAACGCCTATCTCCATGGGCGTTTATCTCCGAGAACGGGTCCGTGAAGGGGCGGACCCAAGCGTATTTTTGAAACAATTAGACGTCCATGTTTTATTCGCCAAGTTGTGAGCTGGGCGTTTTTGCTTTTCAGCGATAATGGACAATGAAATCGCCCAGCTCAAAAACGAATAAATCCAAGGCATTTGTTCGTGGGAGGGGCCAGGAGTCGTAGTGCACTGGTCCCCCTAACATGCCAGGACACCAACCAGGCACCCTAGGGGGCACTTTTACAAAAACAGAACAAAAGGTAAAAGAGCTCCCAGGTGCATAGCACCCTTCCCTTGTGTGTAGAGCCCCCCAAATCCCCCTCAAAACCCACTGCCCACAAGTCTACACCATTACTATAGCCCTAAGGAGTGAAAGGGGGCACCTACATGTGGGTACAGTGGGTTCGGGGGGGGTTGGACGACTAAGCATTAAGCAGCACAATTGTAACAGGTAGGGGGGGGGATGGGCCTGGGTCCACCTGCCTGAAGTCCACTGCACCCCCTAACAACTGCTCCAGGGACCTGCATACTGCTGCCAGGGAGGTGGGTATGACATTTGAGGGTCAAAATAAAAAGTTGTGAAACATCATTTTTTGTGGTGGGAGGGGGTTTATGACCACTGGGGGAGTCAGGGGAGGTCATCCCCGATTCCCTCCAGTGGTCATCTGGTCATTTAGGGCACTTTTTGGGGCCTTATTCGTGAAAAAACAGGGTCCAGGAAAAGTGCCCTAAATTCTAGCTAAAAACGCATACTTTTGTCCCATTATCTGTGAAATGTGCCCATCTCTGTTCGGCAGATAACCACGCCCCAGTTCCGCCTTCGCCACACCTCTGACACGCCCCCATCAACTTTGTCCGCATCCGCGACGGAGTGCAGTTGAAAACGTCCAAAATCGGCTTTCGATTATACCGCTTTAATCGTTTTTGTGAGATAAACGCCCATCTCCCGATTTAGGTCGGAACTTGGGCGTTTTTCTCGTTCGATTATAAGCTGGATAGCCACTAAGGTATTGACCACAATATTACCATAGATCCAATAAGGTGTAATTACTGTCATATTACCTGTACTTCCTACTTCAATGGAGAATCTGGCCAGCCTATACTTTTGTATGGGCAGCTGGTCAATTGTACTTATACTTGGTGAGTAAAGAAAATAAAGTATCTAATTGCTTTTCTAACTGATGCAGCCTTGGGTGATTTATTTATTCCTAGGTACTGGTGGGTGGACCACCATATTGGAAGGGATAAATACACCCAGAAATTACAACCTGCATGCTTCTTCTTTCAAAGTGGAAGCAGGAAGCACCTGAGGAAAAGAAGGAGACTTTGGAGTTAGCAATACTATCATGCTACAATTCCCCACAACCTGTGCCAATTAACTTGCCTTGTCAATCCACTACTACTGCTGCATCCTTTGGTGAGCTGAGGAAAAAGGGAGGGAAAGCAGAGGGGAGAGATGGGAGAAGGTAAGAGGAGAGGGAGAGAAATATAAGGGGGGAAAGGAAGAAAGAATTAGAAATGAAGGAGAGAAATATTGAAGAAGGGTGGTGTGGAAGAAAAGAGATGGCAGGGAAGGAGGGGGAGATCTATATAAACGCAGCTGCACATTAATATTTAACAAGCAAAAAAACAGTTTTGCAAAAAACTGAAACGGGCCCTAGCAAGGCTATCGTCTAATGGCCATTATGTTTTTAACGGAAGCGTTAGCAGAAATATGATAAGCAATAACTGATAACGCTTTACAATGCAAAAATATCTGCCATTCTAGTCGTTTTTCTTGCTGTATTTCATTCTGTTGCAGGAATTACCACTATTGTTAGCAGAATCTGTGGTACTTCAGGAGTCAAACACCACACACCAGAATGAGAGAAAAGTCTTCTTTATTTGCCAGCAAACAAAGTAGGACATCAGCTCTAGCTTTCTCTGTGTCTTCTGTCTTCTCCTGTCTGTTGTCTCTCTCGTCTCAGCTCCTTCTCTTCTAACGTAAACTGCTTCTGTTCCCATTTATATAGAGTCCTACACCCTTCTAGCCCCCCTTTCTCACCAGATGGTAAAGAATAGATTGATTACCCTGTCTTGAACTAATTATTACTTACACATTACTTAAAAATATCAGTTACATAGGTTTGAGATATTTCCTAAACTGACCTATGACCTGGGGCCTCTCAAACTAGACAATGTGGCACCTATCTCCTGCATTTTATTATTATTAAATTCTCAGCTAACTTCATAACTTAGGTTCATTGAGGGGCTAAGGGGCCAGTCTTGCTTAATGGCACACAGACATGGTTTGTTATTACTTTCAGAAGACCAGTCCTACTCTTAGTTATAATCCATCAAGGAGAAGAGAGTTGACTTGTCCTGACCTCTTTCACCTAGCTAGGACTGTGGATAATTCAAACCAGATGATGACCTCTTAAACTGCAGACAAAGCTCACTTGAAAAGTCAGACAAAGATGTAACACTGAATTGAAAAGATATTCTACATAGAAATAGAACTTATTAATTAAACAGAATAAAACATATTTTAAAATAAGCAGAAATCAGAATTCCTTATAAGACAAAATCTAAATTATCAAGAATATCTATATCTAAACTATCTTCTTCTAAACAGCGTTCAATCTAATCCTTTAAACTGCCTGCGAAACTGTCCAGTATGCCTTACTCATAATGGCATCCAGATGTGGTATATTTATTATGAACAATCCATCACTCAAAAAGGGACAAAGAAAGTTTCATTTCTCACTGACCTTTCTAACCTCTAGTCTAGCAAAAGCTAGACTTCTGAGCAATTAAAACCAGATGGCATTCCACCACTTTACAGAACTGAACCAAATTTAAACAGAATTAATATGATTTCTCTGCCCAAGCTGCCTCATTCCCCCCTTTGAGACTAAAATCAGCTTATGCAGAGATAAGTCTCACAACTCAAACTCTTCTTTCTTAATTCTTCCTAACCTAAAACAAATACAGCAAACTAATCAAGCAATAATATTCCAACAGTCTGTGCTAGTCACAGATTACTCTAATATAATGTTCTCAGTCTTTGAGTTCTTATACCAGTTGGGATAGAACCTCAACTGACAAGGATCAAGCTCTCAAATTCCAGGAAAGCCAGAATCAGGGCAAGAAACAGTCTCAGTATGAAGCCGAAGTCCAGCAGCTCCTGCGGTATGCAGTTGACCCTTCTTTTCAGCTAGTAGATTCTTTGGTTCGGGTCAAGCGCAGCTTCAATGGCTCCGCTGGATCACTTTCTGCTCTCCACTGTTTAGGCTCCGTCTGATCCGTGCTGGGCTCAGTCTGGTCAGCAGACTTGATTCGAGACCAATGGACCCATGGAGTTATCCCTGCGACCTTCACAGCTGTAGGGGTAGAAAGCAAAACAGTAAAAGGTCCTTTCCACCGGGGCCCCAAGGGCTGGAGCCTCCAGTCTTTCACCCAAACTCTATCCCCTGGCAGGAAGGAATGTACCTGAGCCTGAAAGGGGACAGGGTTTATTTCTCTCACATAAGACTGAAGCTCAGAAATTATCCGGCCCAAGAGGGCTACCTGCTCCTGCACCTGGGCAGACCCTAAAGTCCCTATGTCTCCCTTAATTCCCTGCAAAATGGCTGGGGGCTTCCCATACACAATTTCAAAGGGAGAGAGGGCCGTTCCTTTAGTTGGGGTGCATCGGAGGCGGAAGAGGGCTAGTGGCAGTGCCTGTGGCCATTTCAGTTGAGTTTCCTGACAAATCTTTGCTAGGCTATTTTTCAAGGTTCTGTTTGCCCGCTCAACCTGCCC
Organism: Microcaecilia unicolor; assembly: GCF_901765095.1. Taxonomy (NCBI): domain Eukaryota; kingdom Metazoa; phylum Chordata; class Amphibia; order Gymnophiona; family Siphonopidae; genus Microcaecilia; species Microcaecilia unicolor. The sequence goes on along the minus strand of NC_044039.1, from coordinate 72,985,317 downwards.
TGAACTCTGGGGACGGTAGGCACAATGCAATTTCCAGGTAATGCGCAATGCGCGGGACAGGGCCTGAAGTGTGGCTTCAACAAAGGCGGGACCATTATCTGAGCCTATGGCAAGGGGCAGTCCATACCTGGGGATGACATCCCTAAGGAGGGCTCGAGCTACTTCTGTAGCTTTCTCAGTGACTGTAGGGTATGCTTCCACCCACCCAGAGAAAGTGCAGACCATGACCAAGAGGTATCGGAGCCTACCGCTCCTGGGCATTTCTGTGAAGTCTATGACTAGGGACTCAAAGGGTGTTAGTCCTCTGGACTGAACTCCTGGTGAAATACGGGGTCCCTGACGAGCATTATTCTGGGCACAGAGAGTACATCGGGCAGAGGCAGTGGCAACCAGACTATCCAATCCTTCCAGGACCACTACTCGACTGAGTAGGCGGGCTAGTGCTGTCTTCCCTAAGTGTGACAGGTCATGAGCTTGAGACACTACCGGCCAAGCTAGGTGGCGTGGCACCAGAACTCTGGTATCAGGGAGATGTAACCAACCATCAGGTCTCCTTACTGCCCCTTCCTCTTGAGCCCATTTCTCTTCCGTTTGGGTGTACATAGGCGTCCATTCTTGCAGTCGAATTTGGAACAGGGGGGTCACAGTACCTGCTGGGGGTCCTCGAGCAGCTTCCTTGGCCACCCGATCAGCATGGCGGTTCCCTCGGGCCACTGGAGTATCTGTCCTTTGGTGTCCCCGACAGTGAATGACAGCTACCTTTTTAGGGGCCCAAACGGCCTCTAGCAACTGAAGTATTTCAGGTCCATACTTAACAGGTTGGCCTGCGGCATTTATGAGTCCCTTTTCCTTATACAAAGCTCCATGAGCGTGTAGAGTTGTGAAGGCATACTTGGAATCAGTATAAATGTTGGTCACCAGTCCTGCTGCTAGCTCCAGAGCTCGTATGAGGGCCACAAGTTCTGCTTTCTGGGCTGAAGTTCCTTGGGGCAGGGCCCTTGCTTCTATCACCTTGTCCTCTGTCACCACAGCATAACCTGCCAATCGCTTAGAGTTTTCCACGTAACTGCTTCCATCTGTGAAATAAATTACATCTGGGTCCCTCCAAGGAAGATCTTTAAGATCTGGTCGACTGGAGTACACTTCATCCATGGTTTGGATACAGTCATGATCCGGTGGTCCCTCAGATGCTGGCAAAAGAGTAGCGGGATTGAATGTAGCCACTGTTTCCAGGTGTATCCGTGGATTCTCACACAAGCTGGCTTGCTACTTAACCATGCGGCTATTTGTAAACCAGTGGTTGCCCTTGTACTCCATGAGGGTGAGAACTGCGTGGGGGACTTTGACAACCAGTTCTTGCCCCAAGGTCAACTTGTCAGCTTCCTGGACCAGTAAGGCTGTTGCTGCAATGGCCCTCATGCAGGCTGGCCATCCTTTAGCCACTCCATCCAGCTGTTTAGACAGGTATGCAACAGGCCTCTGCCAGGATCCCATCATCTGGGTCAGCACACCCAGAGCAACCCCCTGTCGCTCGTGGACATACAGTGAGAAAGGTTTCTCCACATCAGGAAGACCTAACGCAGGAGCTTGGAGTAGGGCTTTCTTTATGCCGATGAAGGATTGTTGAGCAATAGGTCCCCATTCAAATGGTTCCTTTTCACCCCCCTTTGTGGCCTGGTAAAGGGGTTTCGTCATCAGTGCAAAATTCGGAATCCAAATTCTGCAGAATCCGGCTGCTCCCAGAAATTCCCTAACTTCCCTTCTGGACTTGGGTTGGGGAATTGCAGCAACCGCTTGCTTCCTACTGACATCCAGTCTCCGACTTCCCTGGGAAATGCAGAAGCCCAGATACTTCACTTCTGACTGACAGAGTTGGGCCTTCGAGCATGAGACCTTATAGCCCGCATCCAAGAGTAACTCCAGCAATTCTCTGGTAGCCTCGAAACACTCTTCCTGGGTCACTGCTGCAATCAGGAGGTCATCTACATACTGGAGTAAAACTCGCCTGAAAGGCTCAGATTTAAAAGTCTTAAGGTCTTGTCCTAGGGCAGTCCCAAAAATGGTGGGGGAGTTCTTGAACCCCTGTGGCAGGCGGGTCCATGTATACTGAAGCTTCCGTCCTGTTACTGGGTTTTCCCATTGAAAGGCGAAAAGCAGTTGACTGGCGGGGGCCACCCGAATACAAAAGAAGGCATCTTTTAGGTCCAGTGTCGTGAAATGGGTAGCTCCAGAAGGTATCAATCCCAACAGGACATATGGATTAGGCACTACAGGGTGTAATGAAATAGTGGATTTGTTGACCACTCGTAAGTCTTGGACTGGCCGGTAGTCCTCAGTCCCCGGCTTCTGGACTGGCAACAGTGGCGTATTCCATGGAGACTGGCAAGGTCGAATAATTCCATGGGATAAAAGACGATTCAGATGTGCTTGAATCCCTTCCAGAGCCTTTCGGGGAATTGGGTATTGACGAAGACGGATTGGCCGGGCACTTGGAAGTAAGTCTACATGGACAGGGGGAATATTTCGGGCCAACCCTGGGGGATTATCTTCTGCCCATACCCCATTGACCTGGAAGCTGTTGGCCAGGGGTAGGTCAACTTGGTCATGCGACTGATGCAGCCGCCATTCTTCTTCAAGGGGGCAGCAGAAACTCAATATGCCCTTAGGGCTGGATGTCGGGGGCCGAAAGGAGACTGAAGTCTGGCCATCTGAGTCAAAGGAAATTTGGGCCCTAAGCTTGGACAGCAGGTCCCGGCCTAACAAAGGGATTGGACAGTCTGGCATATACAGGAATTCATGAGTGACTGTGTGTGAGCCTAATTGGCATCTACGGGTCGTCAGGAAGGGCCTCCGGTTCTGCACCCCCGTGGCTCCCACCACTCGGACAGTTTTTCCAGACACAGGCGCTAATCGCTCCGTCACAACAGAGTGTTTAGCTCCTGTATCAATCATGAATGGAATTGAGCGGCTCCCTATGGTTAGCTTGACCATGGGTTCCTGGGAGCCCAGTTTGTAGGAACCCGGTCTATCCTATTCATCCCATTCTGCCATCTCGGCTATCCCAATGATGTCAGATTCAGAAGGCTCATACCTTCCCTCTCGAACTCGGCCTCGGCTTCCTCGATCTCCTGGTCCCCTTCTCAGTCCCTGGTGCTTCAGGGGGCATTCATCTTTCCAGTGCCCTCTTTCCTTGCAGTAGGCGCACTGATCCCTCTCCAATCGTGGTCTGGGATTCTCCCCTCGTGGCCGGGATTGATTGAAGGAATCTCGAGGCTGGGCTGGCGGTCCGGGGTCCCACTTCGGCTTCCCATTGGCTGGAGGTCGACCTCGGTTAAGGGTGGAATTAGTAATGGCTGCCGCCAAAAGGTCGGCCTTCTTCTGCATCTTCCGGTCAGCCTCTCGGCGCATCTCCTGATCCCTATTAACGAAAACCTTTGTTGCAATCTCAATTAGCTGGGTGGTATTCATCCCTGCGAATCCCTCCTGATGCTGCAGCTTCTTCCGGATATCTGGCACACTCTGGGCCACCAATGCACTATTCACCATTCTCTGGTTTTCTAGTGCCTCAGGGTCGAATGGGGTGTATGTTCTGTAGGCTTCAATTAGTCGCTCTAAAAAGGCCCCAGGGGATTCAGTTGCCCCTTGGAGAATTTCAGAGACCTTTGCCAGATTAATGGGCCTCTTTATGCCTTTCTTCATACCTTCCAGCAAGTCCCGGCAATAGCCAGACAACAGTTCTAGTGCTGCCCATTATTTGGATCCCAAGCAGGAGCTGCGCGAGGGAACCGAGTTCTAACCCATTCCTCTAGGTCCTGTGTCCCCTCGGGGGCACGCGCTCGCGTGATGGTCTCTGCATTTTGTAAAATCTTCCGCCTCTCCTCAGTTGTGAAGAGAGTCAGGAGAAGCTGTTGACAATCAGTCCAAGTTGGGTTATGGTTGGCCATAATGCTAGCCACTAGGTCCACCACTGCCTGAGGCTTTTCAGTATAAGAGGGGTAATGCGTCTTCCAATTCAGGAGATCAGTGGTTGTGAAGGGTACATACTGGTAGGCCTGTATAACCTGACCCTGATTATTAGGATCCGGTCGAGTGGTGGTTACCTGACGGAGTGGCAGAGCTCTCGAGGAGGTGGGAATGGAACCTGAGGTAGAGCTAGGAGCTACCCCCTTATCATGCTCAAAGGTGATTGCAGCGGGTCTAACCCATTCAGGGGAGGTGTGTTGAACCCCTGAGGGATGGGGAGGGGTACTCATAGACTGAGAGGTGATCACAGGTGATTCAGTCCATTGAAAGGGATGCTGGGCCCCTGATGAGTGGGAAGGGGTACTCATGGACTGAGAGGCTGGGCTGTCGGGAGTTGAGGAGTCAGGGAGTGGGGCCCAAAGCGGGTCATGGGAGGTTAACAGGGAAGGATGTGGCAGAGAAGGGTAGATGCTGGCTGAAAAGTCTAACCTAGGATGTGGCGGGGTTTGCACAGAAGGGGAGGAACTATCCGGAGAAGCCTGTGCTGGAGAGGCTTGGGCTGGATGCCGTGGATCTCTGGGGGTGGAGCGGAACCCCAACAATGGGCCATAAGGTGGTGGCTCAAGATCTGAGGGGTCATCAGAGAGTATGGGTTTCTCGGACAGGGTAGGGGCGGAAGCCACCGATTGGGTGGTAGGCTTCCTGGGGCTCTTTCCCTCTTCCAGTTTAGATTTTCTAATAATCTTTCTTTGAACGCGGCCCAGCATGAACTTCACCGGGGATCCCATATAAGTTTTTAACCAAGAGGGAGGGTCAGTCACAAGGCTGTCCCAAGAATCTATATAGGGGAGTTGTTCAGAATATTCTGGTTCTCCTACAACTATGCTGTAGACCTTCCAGATTACTTCAATATCTAAGCTGCAACCAGGGGGCCACCCCACTCCCATAGATGGCCACTCAACTTCACACAAAGTTCTTAGAGTACTTAAGCTTAAAGTCTGTCCATAATCATTAACTAAAAATCCTTTCTTAAAATTCTTAAGCATACAATCTAGGGGAGTACCAGTTTGACTAGACGATGTCCCCCCCATAATGCTTACAGTTACAACACACAGAAAGGAAGGGAAATTTTTTGAAATGTGGTAAGGGGTCCACACGTCCAGAGACACAAGGTAGACAAACAACAATCGCTTCCTTCCATCGCTGGCCAGTTGAACTCGCATTAACTGGAACCACAGCTATAAGAAGTCCACACTCATTTAATCATTCATGCATCACACACACTGTACAAAAAATCCCACCCAACAATTTCAGATTTCTCAGATACAGGTAAGCTCTGGCGGTTTCCCTGCTAGTCCCCACTAGACTAGAAGGTACTAAGGCCTTCGCTGAGAGTTGATCAGACTCCCCTTCCCTCAACTTTTGAGGGGCTAGTTTACAGTTTCCTAGCTAGGATTACAATACAGAATACAGAATACATACCCGGCCAATGTTCCTCAGTCAGTTCCTTTCTTGGGCCCCAGAAATTGATGCAGGATTCGTATCCCACTTCTGACACCAGGAATTGTTGCAGGAATTACCACTATTGTTAGCAGAATCTGTGGTACTTCAGGAGTCAAACACCACACACCAGAATGAGAGAAAAGTCTTCTTTATTTGCCAGCAAACAAAGTAGGACATCAGCTCTAGCTTTCTCTGTGTCTTCTGTCTTCTCCTGTCTGTTGTCTCTCTCGTCTCAGCTCCTTCTCTTCTAACGTAAACTGCTTCTGTTCCCATTTATATAGAGTCCTACACCCTTCTAGCCCCCCTTTCTCACCAGATGGTAAAGAATAGATTGATTACCCTGTCTTGAACTAATTATTACTTACACATTACTTAAAAATATCAGTTACATAGGTTTGAGATATTTCCTAAACTGACCTATGACCTGGGGCCTCTCAAACTAGACAATGTGGCACCTATCTCCTGCATTTTATTATTATTAAATTCTCAACTAACTTCATAACTTAGGTTCACTGAGGGGCTAAGGGGCCAGTCTTGCTTAATGGCACACAGACATGGTTTGTTATTACTTTCAGAAGACCAGTCCTACACTTAGTTATAATCCATCAAGGAGAAGAGAGTTGACTTGTCCTGACCTCTTTCACCTAGCTAGGACTGTGGATAATTCAAACCAGATGATGACCTCTTAAACTGCAGTCAAAGCTCACTTGAAAAGTCAGACAAAGATGTAACACTGAATTGAAAAGATATTCTACATAGAAATAGAACTTATTAATTAAACAGAAAAAAACATATTTTAAAATAAGCAGAAATCAGAATTCCTTATAAGACAAAATCTAAATTATCAAGAATATCTATATCTAAACTATCTTCTTCTAAACAGCGTTCAATCTAATCCTTTAAACTGCCTGCGAAACTGTCCAGTATGCCTTACTCATAATGGCATCCAGATGTGGTATGTATTTATTATGAACAATCCATCACTCAAAAAGGGACAAAGAAAGTTTCATTTCTCACTGACCTTTCTAACCTCTAGTCTAGCAAAAGCTAGACTTCTGAGCAATTAAAACCAGATGGCATTCCACCACTTTACAGAACTGAACCAAATGTAAATAGAATTAATATGATTTCTCTGCCCAAGCTGCCTCAATTCCTTCTCACGGGCCCTTTCCTCCTCTGGCAGATTGGCAACTCTTTGCCATTCCAAATCTGCTCTCCTTTCTCTATTTGTTGTTCTTTGCTCGTCCGTCATTTCTGCAACTATTTACCATTCCAAATCTGTTCGTCTTTATCTATGCTCGTCTGTCATTTCTGCAATTCTTTGCCACTTTAAATCTGCTCACCTTTCTCTATTCATTGCTGTTTGCTCATCCGTCATTTCTGCAATTCTTTGCCGTTCTACATCAGTCCGCCTTTCTCTGTGTCTTTGTCTGTTCTCGTCTGTCATTTCTGCAATTCTCTGCCTTTTCAAATTGGCGTTTCTTTCTCTATTGCTTGCTCTTTGCTCATCAGTCATATTTGCCACCCTGGACCTTTGGTTGGAGTGTGCCTCTGCTTCCCTGGAGCAGTGTGTGGTGGTGGTAGCTCATTTGTATATGGATATGTACTCAGCCATCCATCCAGGGATGCAGATTGACAAATTATTACATAGATGGGACAGTGCAGCCATCAATGATTTTCTGTAGATGATACTGACCAAATTAAACAGTGCAGTGTACCAAATAAGTAAAACTTCTCTTCCTTACAATTGTGCTTTGTCTTTGTTCTCCTGGGTTTGGACCAAATAAATGGCTGCGCCAAGTGGTGTCCTGATTATCCAGAATCTACTATTAATATTACACTGAATGAATGGTATTGCTAATTTTATAAATTGATTTAGCTGATTGATTATATTTATATGTTTCTTTCAGAATACATACGTGTTCTACCTCTATGCAGGCAAACACCGTAACATGGCCATGTCAAATTTTATGTAATGATTTTATGCTTTTTTTAAATATTACATGCAACATCATGCGAATTATAACAGCAGTTTATGCTGTTTTAAATTCTGTATGTAGTGCACAGTTCATTAACTTAGTGCTTCTTTTGCTGACCTATGGCAACCTTGACAGCCAATAGGAAGAGGCTGCCTGTATTCCATTCCAGCTCTCATCTCTAGACCTCTATCCACTCAGCAGATAGACAGCTTGGAGCCAGCTTCAGTTGTGGCCTTTCGGTGAACCTGTTGTTTTTTTTTCCTGTTCCAGCATCTGTCAATAAGTTATATGTTCACACTAGAAGATTCCTGGGGGGGGGGGGGGGGGGGGAGGGGAGTAGAATCCTCTGGAACCTGAAGAAAGTGTAGGAGGGTTTTTGATAGTTTGGGGAAGGGTCTCGTGGCAGCAGTTACCCCCCCAGCATGTTATGTTTCCTTCTTGTTTCCATGCCAAATTTGTTTTCAGTTCCATAAGAACATAAGGCATCCTGCAAGTTCTAACATAGCAGGCAGGAGGAGAAAAGAACTATTTGCCATTTGATAATTTCATCACTGCACACTGCAGAGACACAGTGCCTATCATCTAAACACCTAGAAGCCTGTAAGTACCAACTAATTACATCTTGATCACAGATAACAACTGCTTAAGCCTACCAGCAAGTGAACTGTGCAAGACAAGTCAAGCTCTCACTACATCAGTGAGTGGGTTTGTGTAACAAGGAGAATAAGGAAAAGCTACTTGTAATTTTTGTGCTTTATTGGAGGAGAGGAGAAAACTGTTGTAAATAGTTGGCCATCTGTGTTGAAATGATTGAAGCTGTACCCTCATCAGCTGAAGGACAGTAAAAGTTCTAGTTTAATCAAAAGAACTGGTGTGGTCTCTACCATTGTGTGAAATGTGATGCAGAGCTTGCTCAGCATCCTAGGTACATCCTAGTCCTGCCCAGGTCCCAACAAATAAATAATGGTGTTCACCCCTGTTGTCCACCTATCCTGGGCATAATCTAGGCAGCCATTTAGACCACATCAACTAAGGGGGGTTACAAACATGTATCTAGTAAATACTGTTAACTGCTCCAAGTTATCACCTTTTTATACATTGTTCCCCTCATTCTATAACTTGGTGCTTACATTTATTTATTTAATATATTTATACCCCACATTTTCCCACTAGTTGTAGGCTCAATGTGACTTACACATAACTGTAGGATAGGCTACAGTTCAGAAAGTATAAATGAACAATGTAATAGTAGGTTATTAAGTGTATAGGAATCATATCAAACAACAGAGATAACAAAAGATATTACAGGCAATAAGGTTCATAGATTTTGCTGAAAACAGGAAAAATTAAGATTAGGTTGCGTCTGGAAGGTGTGCCTTTTTGAACATGGTGGTCTTCAATAATTTTCTGAAATTTAAATAATTCTCAGTTGATTTTAAGGTTCTGGGTAGTGCATTCCATAGTTGTGTGCCTATGAAGGAGAAGTTGGATGCATAGGTAGATTCGTATTTAAGGCCACTGCAATCTGATAATGTAAATTTAGGTAGGATCGGGAGAAACTGGAACTGTTTTTGGGTGGTAGATCCACCAGATCTAACAAGTATTCGGGAACTTCTCCGTAGATGATCCTATGAATCAAGGTACAGACCTTAAAGGCGATGGGTTCTTTAATGGGAAGCCAGTGTAATTTTTCACGAAGGAGCTTGGCAGATTCAAATTATGATTTTCCAAAGATCAGTCTCACCGCTGTGTTCTGGGTGGTCTGAAGTTTCTTGATTAAATGTTCTTTGCATCCTGCATAGATTCCGTTGCAGTAATCTAAGTGGCTTAATACCACTGATTGTATGAGATTGCAGAAAACATCTCGTGGAAAGATGTCACTCGCATTCACGAATCGTGAGCCCTTGAGCCCAGGCCGTATACAAAAAGGCCTGGGGTGGATTGCACCGCAACAAATAAAACAATAGAGCACAGGGTACTCACCCAGAACTCTAGACTCCTAAGGAAAGGTGTAGAACTCCTCACAGGTAGGGAAACTTCAGGATATGTTCAGCCTGTGCCAACAAACTAGGGTGGACCCCAAATACCAGAAGCGGAAGCCACAGGAACTGGCTGGGGACAACAGGTACTGCCCGTGGTAAAGCAGGAACAAAAATACTGGAGCAGGACTTCACCTGTGCTTGACCACCGTTCCCCAGGAGGTGAGCCCCTGGGTGCAGGCGGCCGGCAGGACTTATGACAAACAGTGGAGGCAGCAGTAGTAGCAGGCAAAGCCGAACCGGACTGACAAGGGCAAGACAGATCAGGCAGACCCTAGCACTACAGGGAATAGGAAACAAAACAAAAGGAATACTGGCCAGAGTCAAGACTATCAGGCACAAATTTGTTCTTTGCACCCAGCATAGATGGCATTGCAGTAGTCTAGCTAACATAATACCAATGATTGCACCAGTCTGCAGAATGCTTCTCTTGGAAAGAAAGGCTTAATTCTTATGAGTGTCCACGTGGAATGAAACATTTTCTTTGATGTGTTTTTCGCATGGTTCTCTAATGTAAGGTTGTGATCAATTGTAACTCCTAATATTTTCAAAGTTTCTGAGACGGGGAGGGTAAAGTTAAGGATGTTTAAATTAGTGGGTTTGTACTTATTGTGCTGTGATGAAAGAATGAGACATTGTGTTTTCTCAGCATTGAGTTTTAATTGAAAAGCATCCGCCCATGAGCTCATAATATGGAAGCTGTCGTTTATTGCTTTAGTGATTTCTGTTAGGTCATGTGTAAATGGGATATAAATCGTAATGAGGCAGCCATGGGCATAATATATATAAGAAATCATATTAAGGGTTAATTCTGTTTAAAGGTGCTCAAATACTATTTTAAATTCTTAGTTTTGCAACTAAAGTGAAGAAATGCCAGATGGTTCATATTATTTTCAATGTCTAGCTTGCCGAGCAAAAGGTTAAAAGGGTCAGAGACAGGAATTTCTTTCACCCTTGTGAATAATGAAGGCTAGCTCAACATTTGTATACTATTAGGCATATTGAATAGTTTTGCAAGCAGGCATGAGCCAGACATATGACATTGTAGTTAAAGATTAGGCAGAAATACTGTTTAGAGAGAGGCAATAGATTAGAATTTAGAAGTTCTTGATATTTAGAATATGTTTTATAAGGATGCTTATTTTAGAATATGTTTTATTCTGTAATTTCTATGTAGAATATTTGTTCAATTCTTTGTCTGACTTTCTAAGCAAAGACTGCAGTGAAGAGGCCAACATGTGTTTTGAGTTTTCTGTGGTCTTAGCTAGTTCTGTGAAGGAAGCTGATAGGTGAAAGAGGTCAGGACTAGTCAGCTCTCTTCTCCTTGATTAATTATAGGTAAAATGTAGAAATGGTCTTGAAAGTAATAACCTGATATGTATGCTATTAAGTAAGATTGGCCCTTGACCCCTTTAATGAATGCCAGAGTTTAGTTAGCAGTTAGTACTAGGAATATGAGAAATCAATCATAATAACATGTAAGAGACTGGAGCCCAAATGTCTGGTGTAAGGGGCCCCAGGTCACAGGTCAGTTTAGGATGTCTGGAACCTATGTAACTGATATTTGTATAGAACTGATTGGTTGAGGCAAGGTAATCAATCTATTCCTTAACCAATTGGAGAGTAAGGGGGCTAGGCTAGGCTAGATAGAACTGTATTTAAGTGGGAGAAGAAGCAGTTTACGTCAGAAGGAGCTCAGAAGAAAGAGAAGGACAGAAGGAACAGACAGAAGAAGGAGAAGACAGCATAAGAAGAGAAGCAGCTGAGACAGAAGCCACAAAGACACAGAGAGCTGAGAGAAAGACACAGAGAGCTGAGAAAGAGAAGAAGAGACTTAATGCTGATGTTCTACTTTGTTTGCTGGCAAATAAAGAAGATTTCTCTCTCATTCTGGTGTGTGCTGTCTGACTCCTGAAGTATCATAAATTCATGCATCAATTCCTGCAACAATTCTTGGTGGCAGCGGTGGGATTCTGAATCCTGCATTAATCCCAGCACCCAACTGACTGGAGAACATTCGCCGGGTATGTATTCTGTATTATAATTCTAGCTAGAAAGTTGTAAACCAGCCCCTCAAAAATTGGGGGAAGGAGAGCCTGATCAACTCTCAGCGAAGGCCCTAGTACCTTCTAGTCTAGTGGAGATTAGAAGCGAAACCGCTTAAGCTTATCTGTATCTGAGAAATTTGAAATTGTTGGGTGGGATTTTCTGTATGGAATGTGTGATGCGTGAATGATTAACTGAGTGCGGACTTCTTATAGCTGCGTTTCCAATTAACGCGAGTTCAATTGGCCAGCGACGGAAGGAAGCGATTGCTGTCTGTCTACCTAGTGTCTCGAGAGTGCGGACCCCTTACTGCACTTTCAAAAATTCCCTCCCCCTTTGTGTGTTGTAACTGTAAGCATTATGGGTGGGACATCATCTAGACAAATTGCTACCCCCCTAGATTGTATGCTTAAGAATTTTAAAAAAGGATTTTTAATTAATGACTATGGACAGACTTTAAGCTCAAGTACTCTAAGAACCTTGTGTGAAGTTGAGTGGCCATCTATGGGAGTGGGGTGGCCCCCTAGTGGCAGCTTAGATATTGAAGTAATCCGGAAGGTCTACAGCATAGTTGTAGGAGAACCAGAATATTCTGAACAACTCCCTTATATAGATTCCTGGGATAGCCTTGTGACTGACCCTCCCTCTTGGTTGAAAACTTATATGGGATCCCCAGTAAAATTCATGTTAGGCCGTGCTCAAAGAAAGATTAGAAAATCTAAACTAGAAGAGGGAAAGAGCCCCAGGAAGCCTACCACCCAATCGGTGGCTTCCGCCCCTACCCTGCCTGAGAAACCCATACTCTCTGATGACCCCTCAGATCTTGAGCCACCACCTTATGGCCCATTGTTGGGGTTCCGTGCCGCCCCTAGAGATCCACGCCGCCCAGCTCAAGCTTCTCCAGTACAGGCTTCTCCGGATAGTTCCTCCCCCACTGTGCGAACCCCACCACATCCTAGGTTGGACTTTTCAGCTAGTCTCTACCCTCCTCTGCCACATCCTTCCCTGTTAACCTCCGAAGACCCGCTTTGGGCTCCACTCCCTGACTCCTCAACTCCTGACAGCCCAGCCTCTCCCTCTAGTACCCCTACCCACTCATTAGGGGCCCGGCATCCCTTTCAATGGACTGACTCACCTGTGACCACCTCTCAGTCTATGAGTACCCCTCCCCATCCCTCAGGGTTTCAACCTACCTCCCCTGAATGGGTTAGACCTGCTGCAATCACCTTTGAGCATGATAGGAGGGTAGCTCCTAGCTCTACCTCAGATTCCATTCCCACCTCCTCGAGAGTTCTGCCACTCCGTCAGGTAACTACCACTCGACCGGATCCTAATAATCAGGGTCAGGTTATACAGGCACAGGCCTACCAGTATGTACCCTTCACAACCACCGATCTCCTGAATTGGAAGACGCATTACCCCTCTTATACTGAAAAGCCTCAGGCAGTGGTGGACCTAGTGGCTGGCATTATGGCCACCCATAACCCAACCTGGACTGATTGTCAACAACTTCTCCTGACCCTCTTCACAACTGAGGAGAGGCGGAAGATTTTGCAAAATGCTGAGGCCATAACGCGAGCGCGTGCCCCCGAGGGGACACAGAACCTAGAGGAATGGGTTAGAGCTCGGTTTCCTCGCGCAGCTCCAGTTTGGGATCCAAATAATGAGCAGCACTATGAACTGTTGTCTGGCTATTGCCGGGACTTGCTGGAAGGTATGAGGAAAGGCATAAAGAGGCCCATTAATCTGGCAAAGGTCTCTGAAATTCTCCAAGGGGCAGCTGAATCCCCTGGGGCCTTTCTAGAGCGACTAATTGAAGCCTACAGAACATACACCCCATTTGACCCTGAAGCCCTAGAAAACCAGAGAATGGTGAATAGCGCATTGGTGGCCCAGAGTATGCCAGATATCCGGAAGAAGTTGCAGCGTCAAGAGGGATTCGCAGGGATGAATACCACCCAGCTAATTGAGATCGCAACCAAGGTTTTCATTAATAGAGATCAGGAGGTGCGTCGAGAGGCTGACCGGAAGATGCAGAAGAAGGCCGACCTTTTAGCGGCAGCCATTACTAATTCCACCCTTAATCGAGGTCGACCTCTAGCTAATGGGAAGCCAAAGTGGGACCCCGGACCACCAGCCAGGCCCCGAGATTCCTTCAATCAATCCCGGCCAAGGGGGGAGAATCCCAGACCAAGATTGGAGAGGGATCAGTGTGCCTACTGTAAGGAAAGAGGGCACTGGAAAGATGAATGCCCCCAGAGGCGCCAGGGACTGAGAAGGGGACCAGGAGATCGAGGAAGCTGAGGCCGAGTTCGAGAGGGAAGATATGAGCCTCCTGAATCTGACATCATCGGGATAGCCGAGATGGCAGAATGGGACGAATAGGACAGACCTGGTTCCTACAAACTGGGCTCCCAGGAACCTATGGTCAAGTTAACTATAGGGAGCCGCTCAATTCCATTCATGATTGATACAGGAGCTGAACATTCTGTTGTGACGGAGCGATTAGCGCCTGTGTCTGGAAAAACTGTCCGAGTGGTGGGAGCCACGGGGGTGCAGAACCGGAGGCCCTTCCTGACGACCCGTAGATGCCAGTTAGGCTCACACACAGTCACTCATGAATTCCTGTATATGCCAGACTGTCCAATCCCTTTGTTAGGTCGAGACCTGCTGTCCAAGCTTAGGGCCCAAATTTCCTTTGACTCTGATGGCCAGACTTCAGTCTCCTTTCGGCCCCCGACATCTAGCCCAAAGGGTATATTGAGTTTCTGCTGCCCCCTTGAAGAAGAATGGCGGCTGCATCAGTCACATGGCCAAGTTGACCTACCCCTGGCAGATAGCTTTCAGGTCAGAGGGGTATGGGCAGAAGATAATCCCCCAGGGTTGGCCCGAAATATTCCTCCTGTCCATGTAGACTTACTTCCAAATGCCCGGCCAATCCATCTTCGCCAATACCCAATTCCCCGAAAGGCTCTGGAAGGGATCCAAGCACACCTGAATCGTCTGTTATCCCATGGAATTATTCGTCCTTGTCAGTCTCCATGGAATACGCCACTGTTGCCAGTTCAGAAGCCAGGGACTGAGGACTACCGGCCAGTCCAAGACTTACGAGTGGTCAACAAATCCACTATCTCATTACACCCTGTAGTGCCTAATCCATATGTCCTGCTAGGATTGATACCTTCTGGAGCTACCCATTTCACGACACTAGATCTAAAAGATGCCTTCTTTTGTATTCGGGTGGCCCCCGCCAGTCAACTGCTTTTTGCCTTTCAATGGGAAAACCCAGTAACAGGAAGGAAGCTTCAGTATACATGGACCCGCCTGCCACAGGGGTTCAAGAACTCCCCCACCATTTTTGGGACTGCCCTAGGACAAGACCTTAAGACTTTTAAATCTGAGCCTTCCAGGCGAGTTTTACTTCAGTATGTAGATGACCTCCTGATTGCAGCAGTGACTCAGGAAGAGTGTTTTGAGGCTACCAGAGAATTGCTGGAGTTACTCTTGGATGCAGGCTATAAGGTCTCACGCTCAAAGGCCCAACTTTGTCAGTCAGAAGTGAAGTATCTGGGCTTCTGTATTTCCCAGGGAAGTCGGAGACTGGATGTCAGTAGGAAGCAAGCAGTTGCTGCAATTCCTCAACCCAAGTCCAGAAGAGAAGTTAGGGAATTTCTGGGAGCAGCCGGATTCTGCAGAATTTGGATTCCAAATTTTGCACTGATGGCGAAACCCCTTTACCAAGCCACAAAGGGGGGTGAAAAGGAACCATTTGAATGGGGACCTACAGCTCAACAATCCTTCATTGCCATAAAGAAAGCCCTACTCCAAGCCCCTGCGTTAGGCCTTCCTGATGTGGAGAAACCTTTCTCACTGTATGTCCATGAGCGACAGGGGGTTGCTCTGGGAGTGCTGACCCAGATGATGGGATCCTGGCAGAGGCCTGTTGCATACCTGTCTAAACAGCTGGATGGAGTGGCTAAAGGATGGCCAGCCTGCATGAGGGCCATTGCAGCAACAGCCTTACTGGTCCAGGAAGCTGATAAGCTGACCTTGGGGCAAGAACTGGTTGTTAAAGTCCCCCACGCAGTTCTTACCCTCATGGAGTATAAGGGCAACCACTGGTTTACAAATAACCGCATGGTTAAGTACCAAGCTAGCTTGTGTGAGAATCCACGGATACACCTGGAAACAGTGGCTACATTCAATCCCGCCACTCTTTTGCCAGCATCTGAGGGACCACCGGATCATGACTGTATCCAAACCATGGATGAAGTGTATTCCAGTCGACCAGATCTTAAAGATGTTCCGTGGAGGGACCCAGATGTAATTTATTTCACAGATGGAAGCAGTTATGTGGAGAACTCCAAGCGATTGGCAGGCTATGCTGTGGTGACAGAAGACAAGGTGATAGAAGCAAGAGCCCTGCCCCAAGGAACTTCAGCCCAGAAAGCAGAACTTGTGGCCCTCATACGAGCTCTGGAGCTAGCAGCAGGACTGGTAACCAACATTTATACTGATTCCAAGTATGCCTTTACAACTCTACATGCTCATGGAGCTTTGTATAAGGAAAAGGGACTCATAAATGCTGCAGGCCAACCTGTTAAGTATGGACCCGAAATACTTCAGCTGCTAGAGGCTGTGTGGGCCCCTAAGAAGGTAGCTGTTATTCACTGCAGGGGACACCAAAGGGTAGATACTCCAGTGGCCCGAGGGAACCGCCATGCTGATCGGGTGGCCAAGGAAGCTGCTCGAGGACCCCCAGCAAGTACTGTGACTCCCCTGTTCCAAATTCGACTGCAAGAATGGACGCCTATGTACACCCAAATGGAAGAGAAATGGGCTCAAGAGGAAGGTGCAGTAAGGAGACCTGATGGCTGGTTACATCTCCCTGATACCAGAGTTCTGGTGCCACGCCACCTAGCTTGGCCTGTAGTGTCTCAAGCTCATGACCTATCACACTTAGGGAAAACAGCACTAGCCCGCCTACTCAATCGAGTAGTGGTGCTGGAAGGATTGGATAGTCTGGTTGCCACTGCCTCTGCCCGATGTACTCTCTGTGCCCAGAATAATGCCCGTCAGGGACCCCGTATTCCACCAGGAGTTCAGTCTAGGGGACTAACACCCTTTGAGTCTCTAGTTATAGACTTCACAGAAATGCCCAGGAGCGGTAGGCTCCGATACCTCTTGGTCATGGTCTGTACCTTTTCTGGGTGGGTGGAAGCATATCCTACAGTCACTGAGAAAGCCACAGAAGTAGCTCGAGCCCTCCTTAGGGATGTCATCCCCAGGTATGGATTGCCCCTTGCCATAGGTTCAGATAATGGTCCCGCCTTTGTTGAAGCTACACTTCAGGCCCTGTCCCGTGCATTGCGCATTACCTGGAAATTGCATTGTGCTTATCGTCCCCAGAGTTCAGGGCAGGTTGAGCGGGCAAACAGAACCTTGAAAAATAGCCTAGCAAAGATTTGTCAGGAAACCCAACTGAAATGGCCACAGGCACTGCCACTAGCCCTCTTCCGCCTCCGATGCACTCCAACTAAAGGAACAGCCCTCTCTCCCTTTGAAATTGTGTATGGGAAGCCCCCAGCCATTTTGCAGGGAATTAAGGGAAACATAGGGATTTTAGGGTCTGCCCAGGTACAGGAGCAGGTAGCCCTCTTGGGCAAGATAATTTCTGAGCTTCAGTCTTATGTGAGAGAAATAAACCCTGTCCCCTTCCAGGCTCAGGTACATTCCTTCCTGCCAGGGGATAGAGTTTGGGTGAAAGACTGGAGGCTCCAGCCTTTGGGACCCCGATGGAAAGGACCTTTTACTGTTTTGCTTTCTACCCCTGCAGCTGTGAAGGTCGCAGGGATTACTCCATGGGTCCATTGGTCTCGAATTAAGTCTGCTGATCAGACTGAGCCCAGCACGGATCAGACGGAGCCTAAACAGTGGAGAGCAGAAAGAGATCCAGCGGAGCCATTGAAGTTGCGCCTGACCCGAACCAAAGAATCTACTAGCTGAAAAGAAGGGTCAACTGCATACTGCAGGAGCTGCTGAACTTCGGCTTCACACTGAGACTCTTTCTGTCCAGATTCTGGCTTTCTTGGAATTTGAGAGCTTGATCCTTGTCAGTTGAGGGTCTATCCCAACTGGTATAAGAACTCAAAGACTGAGAACATTATATGAGAGTAATCTGTGATTAGCACAGACTGTTGAAATATTATTGCTTAATTAGTTTGCTGTATTTGTTTTAGATTAGGAAGAAAGAAAATGTTAGTAGTTTGGATGCTTTTGTTGTTTTCTACTCCTTGCCTCCTTGTTCCTAAAACCCCAACTCGCTCCAACCTTTGGTTACACTCTGTCCAGGAACTAATTAGCCAGGCAAAGATTACTTCCCCTTGTATTGTGTGTTCCCGATTTTCTCCTTATACTACAGATGTCCCAGCTGTTCCTGTTCCTGTGCAGCTCCCAGCTCTTATACCTCCCTACTTTTCGAGTTCAGGCCCTTGGAGCCAGGATTATACTTGGTGGTCCTTTTATAATGCTACTTCCCCTTCTGATTCTTCTCTAAGGCCAGTTTTTACGTCTCCCTATCCAGCTTCTGGAGTGTTTTGTTTAACAAGAGACATCTCAACTGTTCTTCCCATTCCCTGTAACTATACTAATGTTCTCCCAGAGAAGGAGGAACCTGTGTGGGTAGTTTCTCCAGGTACTCCTATGTGCCCTACTACCATACCTGCAGATTATGACCAAGGTGATTATCTGGCTCCTAACTATACTACTGAGAAGACTATAGTGTCCCATCCTATTTTCTACTTTCATAAGTCCCCGGGGTATGAAGGGGTTGCATCATATGAGCGGTCTGTCACAATTGGGGATTGGCACCTATGGTGTACAAAGTCTCCATTTCTTCTTCGTTCCCCCTGGGATAGGGGCTCGCATTATGGGCATCCTAATCTCCATCCTGTGCCTACATTTATTGGGAACTTTCGTCGCCCTCTCCTTGGTCATTACTGGCTCTGTGATAATGTCCTCCACATGATTCTTCCCCCCACATATGATTTTTGTGTATTGGTAACCTTGAATTATTTTCCTAAAGTTATTCCTCTTCTCAAACCACCATCCCCGCACCGCTCTAAGCGAGAGGCCTTGTCCTTACCTTCCTCCGTTGCCACAGAGGATGAGGCGATTGAATTAGCCCTCCAGTATATTAATTCTACTTATCCTCTGACTAAAAAGAGACTTGTAGCCCTTTCTGCCACGGCCTGGATTCCAATTGGGGGCCCGGTAGCGGGTATTACTGAACTAGGTATGGCTACCCGGAGACTTCAATCCCTACTTCATGTTCTAGTTCATGAGCTGAACGTGGTAGTCAATGCATTGCAGGATCAAATTAATGAATTAAGTATAGTTTCTCGGTATAACCGTATGGGTCTTGACTATCTCTTTGCAGCCCAGGGTGGCCTCTGCACAGTGCTAAATTCTTCAGAGTGCTGTACCATTGTCATAAATAGGACGCATGTAGTTAGGCATGCTATGGATAAAGTCCTACAGTTGGCCAGCCTTAATGTGGAGGATTACCGAGGAGGATTAGACCTTACCTCCTGGTGGTGGTCATTGACCTCCTGGATACGTCCCTTGTTCATTTCCCTAATAGTCTTAGTTTTAGCAGGGTTGTTGTTTTGTTTCCTGGCCTCATGTGCTTCGGCAGTATGCCGTCGGACCTTAACAAGTAGGGTAATGGTGGTTCATAAGTCTATTCCTAGTTAGGACCACTATAATCTCCAGAGTTTGAGTTGTGAGACTTATCTCTGCATAAGCTGATTTTAGTCTCAAAGGGGGGAATGAGGCAGCCATGGGCATAATATATATAAGAAATCATATTAAGGGTTAATTTTGTTTAAAGGTGCTCAAATACTATTTTAAATTCTTAGTTTTGCAACTAAAGTGAAGAAATGCCAGATGGTTCATATTATTTTCAATGTCTAGCTTGCCGAGCAAAAGGTTAAAAGGGTCAGAGACAGGAATTTCTTTCACCCTTGTGAATAATGAAGGCTAGCTCAACATTTGTATACTATTAGGCATATTGAATAGTTTTGCAAGCAGGCATGAGCCAGACATATGACATTGTAGTTAAAGATTAGGCAGAAATACTGTTTAGAGAGAGGCAATAGATTAGAATTTAGAAGTTCTTGATATTTAGAATATGTTTTATAAGGATGCTTATTTTAGAATATGTTTTATTCTGTAATTTCTATGTAGAATATTTGTTCAATTCTTTGTCTGACTTTCTAAGCAAAGACTGCAGTGAAGAGGCCAACATGTGTTTTGAGTTTTCTGTGGTCTTAGCTAGTTCTGTGAAGGAAGCTGATAGGTGAAAGAGGTCAGGACTAGTCAGCTCTCTTCTCCTTGATTAATTATAGGTAAAATGTAGAAATGGTCTTGAAAGTAATAACCTGATATGTATGCTATTAAGTAAGATTGGCCCTTGACCCCTTTAATGAATGCCAGAGTTTAGTTAGCAGTTAGTACTAGGAATATGAGAAATCAATCATAATAACATGTAAGAGACTGGAGCCCAAATGTCTGGTGTAAGGGGCCCCAGGTCACAGGTCAGTTTAGGATGTCTGGAACCTATGTAACTGATATTTGTATAGAACTGATTGGTTGAGGCAAGGTAATCAATCTATTCCTTAACCAATTGGAGAGTAAGGGGGCTAGGCTAGGCTAGATAGAACTGTATTTAAGTGGGAGAAGAAGCAGTTTACGTCAGAAGGAGCTCAGAAGAAAGAGAAGGACAGAAGGAACAGACAGAAGAAGGAGAAGACAGCATAAGAAGAGAAGCAGCTGAGACAGAAGCCACAAAGACACAGAGAGCTGAGAGAAAGACACAGAGAGCTGAGAAAGAGAAGAAGAGACTTAATGCTGATGTTCTACTTTGTTTGCTGGCAAATAAAGAAGATTTCTCTCTCATTCTGGTGTGTGCTGTCTGACTCCTGAAGTATCATAAATTCATGCATCAATTCCTGTAACAGTAACATCATCTTCATAGATGAAAGGATTAAGGCCTTGGTTAGCTAATGTTTTGGCTAATGGTGTCATAATTAGATTGAAAAGGGACGGTGAAAGTAGAGATCCTTGAGGGACTCCACATTCTGGTTTCCAAGGTGAGATATAGTCAAATTTGATATCACTATATCACTTGGTATGTTCTTGTTGTTAAGAAACCTTTGAACCTTTGATCCAGTTAAGTATGTTTCCTGTTATTCCAAAGTATTCTAAGATATTTAGCAGTATTTTGTGATTAACCAAGTCAAACACACTTGACATGTCGAATTGCAGGAGAAGTATGCTATCTCCCTTTGCTATTGCTTGCTTAAAGTTGGTTAGTAGAGTGATCAGCACAGTTTCTGTACTGTGGTTAGATCGAAATCCTGATTGTGATTCATGTAAAATCAAATTTAAATAATCGGTAAACTGCTTAGTCACTATTCCTTCCATTAGTTTGACTACTAAAGGGATGGATGCTACTGGGCAGTTACTTTTTTCTTTATGTCCTTAGGTATTGGTGTGAGTAGTATATTTCTTTATCATTGGGGAGGAGTCCATGTTGTAACATATAGTTTAGATGTTTCGTGAGGTCTGTTATGAAGCGTTGAGGGGCGAATCTTATTAGGTGTTTGGGGCATGTATCAAGCTTGCAATGGGATTTAGCGAATTTACTGATCACTTGGTTGATGGATTCTTCAGTGAGGGTATTGAAGTTAGACCGAATTTTGTCAGCTGGATATTCCTCTGGATTTGGATCCAAGCAGTCGAAGAATATTTCGTGGTTGGTAGTAATAGATGATAATGTAAGTCGGATCTTAGCAATTTTCTCATTAAAGTATTTAGCAAGACTGTCTCAGATGGAGTATCTATGGTAGATGAAGTGACTGGAGTGGTGTTTAGTAATTTGTTCACTAGTAGAAAACGTTTATGTGTGTCTTTGTAGTCTGGTCCAATTTTTGTTTTGTATTATGATCTTTTGGAGTGACGTATAGCATATTTGTACTTCCTTTGGAATTGTTTCCAAGCGTTTAATGTGTCTTCATTTTTTCTTTTATTCCATGCTCTTTCGTATCTCCTAATCTGGGTTTTTAGCTTTTTCAACTCTTCATTAAACCAAGGTATCGAATTGTTTCTTCGTGAGAATTTTGTTCGTAGAGGTGCTATATTGTCTAGTGTATTCCTGCATCTAATGTCCGTCTTGGAGATAATTATTCAAGTCTGTTTGTATTGTCCATTCGTCATTGTAGAACTGTTGCCAGAATGTCATGGGATCTATTTTCCCTCTTGATTTATAGGTTGTGCGTTCCTGGTTCTGGCATGTATTTTTTCTTCTCCGTTGTATGGTGATCTGACCAAGGTACTTCTTCCCATTTTGTATCTACTAGAGTTAGATTTAGATCTGATGCTAATTTGTATGTAATGAGATCAAGAGTGTGACCTTTGGTGTGGGTTGAATTAGAATCGTCTAAGTGTAAGTTTATGTCCCCTATAATAAGAACATTGGAGTTAACTACACATGTGTTCGATATAAATTCCATAAGTAGTGGTTGGCACTCTAGCCAGTTTCCTGGTAGTCTATAAAACAGAGCAACATTCAGGTGGTCAACCAAGGATGTATGATGGATTCTTATTGAGGCTATTTCAAGATGAGGTGTTATAGACTCGGCTCGTTTTCCTTTTCTTGTGCAATGAGTGATTTTATAACCTGGGGGGACATAGGTCTAAAATTGTAGGGTCATTTTGATCATGAAGCCAAGTTTCAGTGATGAGTAAGACAAGACAAAATCTCTACCTGCTTGTCTGACATTGCTGCCTGGATGTCTCAATCCATCTCAAATTAAACATGGCTAAAACTGAACTTCTCATCTTTCCCCCTAAACCCTCCTCCCCCCATTCTTTATCTCTGTTAATGGCTCTCATATCCTCCCTGTCTCCTCGGCTTGTAACCCTGGAGTCATCTTCGACTCTTCTCTCTCCTTCTCTGCTCATATTCAACAAATCGCCAAAATTTGTCGCTTCTTTATATTCAACATTAGCAAAATTCGCCCCTTCCTTTCTGAACACACCACCAAAACCCTTATTCACACCCTTGTTACTTCTCGCTTGGACTATTGCAATTTACTTCTTACTGGTCTTCCGCTCAATCATCTTTGTCCAGAATTCTGCAGCTCGACTTATTTTCCGCCAGAATCGCTATGCTTACACTAGCCACTTCTCAAGTCGCTTCACTGGCTCCCTGTCCGCTTCCGTATTCAGTTCAAACTTCTCTTACTGACCTTTAAATGCATCCACTCCATGGCCCCTCGTTACCTCTCCTCTCTCATTTCTCTACATTTCTCTCTACATTCCTCCCTGTGAACTCCGCTCTCTGAGCAAGTATCTCTTGTCGTCCCCCTTCTCCTCCACCGCTAACTCCAGACTTCGTTACTTTTATCTTGCTGCACCTTATGCCTGGAACCGTCTTCCTGAGCCCATATGTCTAACTCCATCTCTACCTGTTTTTAAATCTATGCTGAAGGCTCACCTTTTCACTGCTGCCTTTGGCTCCTAGCCGCTACTCATGTGCCCTCCTCCTCCCCTATTCCTCTTTACCCTGTAATTCCCTTGCCCGTAATGTCTTGTCTGTCTGTTTTACCTAGATTGTAAGCTCTATGTCAAATGTTCAGCACTGCGTGCGTCTGGTAGCGCTATATAAATGCTATTAGTAGTAGTAAGAGGTCTAGGTTATCAGTCGTGATCCAGTCTATTATTATATTTGTTTTATTAACAACTGATCTAGCATTAATATAACCCAATTGGATTGTTTGATAAGGGTCGGTCTGATTTGAAGTTAAATTAATTTTAATTAATTGATTATTATCTTGTATTTTAGGTTTGTTTGGTCCTTTCTTTCCTTGATATTGATTTTGTCCTCGTGTAGTGGATCTTCCATTAATCTGGTTACAGTTATTTTGGTAAGATATATTGTTGGTGGGTGAACTATTAATATTGTATAATGTAGGTATGCTCTTGGTGACAGTAAGGGGTGTGGTTAGTATGTGATGTATCAGGGATAAGGAGTAGATTTTTAGAAGCAGTTTAGTTTCCATTTTGGTGTCAGTCAGGTTTTATGTAAAGTTATTGGCAAGTGTGTTATGGTAGTTTATCCTGGTTATGGTTAGATATATTATATAAAGCAGTTTATGTTCAAATGGAAGTTTCAAAAGGAGTATAGATCTTGTGGAAATATCTTACAAATAGCAGGTGAACATGGGCATATAACTTAGATAACAGATGAACGTGAGCATTACAGTACTAAAAAAGGTATGATATTCAGTTATAAAATGGTTCTTAGAGAAGCTTAGAGATAGCAAATAAGCGTGAATATTACAGTACTACACAAAGGTATGATCTTTGGTCTTAAAAATGGTTCTTAGAGAAGCCTAAAGCCAATCAAATAATAAATAAGCATGGATCTCGCATGAGTGACAACTTAGGTGTCAAGGGTGTATACAGTTCAGGTGATTAACCAATGTTCAAATGTAGTCATAAAAACATCACACAGCAGTAGCAAAGAATCTAAATGAATGTAGTGAGGTCTTCAGCGTATTTGTTTAAGCTCTAGGTGTAAAGTGCTGCTTAAATACCGGTTTTCGATCCCAGACTTTTCACTTGAGTCTCTGGTCTCCTTCAAAAGCTGACAACAGACCTCCACGTGTTACAGAAATATTTTCTGTTATTGCGATGGACATGGGGGAAACCACTGCTTGCCCCAGGACTGGTAACATGGAATGAGTTTTGTACCGGGTACTTGTGACCTGGATTGGCCACTGTTGGAAGCAGGATACTGGGCTAGATGGACCATTGGTCTGACCCAGTATAGCTATTGTTGTGTTCTTATGTTCTTAACTTTATAATGAGATGAGATAAGTACAATGTTTTATACAATAAAAATTAGTAAAAGATAAATAAAATTAAGATATTAAGAACCGATGAGGAAGTGGGTGTTGTTAATCTCTGGGTGATAAGTTAATACTACCCTTGATGGTGTTTTATAAAGGCAAAAAGAGGGGCCTTTTGCTAACTTTGCTATGCATGCACTATTATAAAATATCCCCTCAATGAACTAAAGTCCCAGTGTCTGAAATACCTCCAGTCTTTTGTTTTAAAGTTAGCCTGTAAAGGGTAGTAAGTCTTTATTATAATGTAGCACACGTTATATAAGGCTGTCTTAATAAAATGCATAGCTGGCAAACCGATAAAGGAAGCAACCCTGACAGGCAAGAAAGCTGCTATCACGTGGATGACATTTGTAGTACATCACATTATTCTCATCAACTACAAAATGTATGAGCTTCAGTGAAGCACTCTGCTTTGCTTTGATAAATGTAACTGTTTCTCATTAGACAAAAGAGCTCTTGTTTATTAAGTCAATTCTTCTATTAAAAATCATGAGTACTGTCATTGACAGTGCAGTCATGGGAAGTTTCCAGTAATGCTGCCTTTGTCCATAAAGAGAGGGACTTTGGTTTACAGTGTTGGCAATCTGGCATCGTTATTTAAAAAAAACCCCAAAACAAACAAAAAAAACCCATAATGTCACTGATGCTGATCTGGTGTCAGCTTGGAGGCATTTATCAGACTTTTTAAACTCTGCTTATCATGATAACATCCTACCAGATCAAGTTTCAAGTTTATTATATTACCCATCAGTAGGATGTCTGAGCAGTTTAAAAATCATACATTTAAAACAGAGCTAAGAAGGACTATCTAGTTATGAAAAAAAAGTGAGAGAGGTTGTATGCGACAATATTTAATATGAATATTAAGGCCATTTTGCATGAACTATAAACAGTGGGCTCTGCAGTAAAGTTTCATTCTACTCATTAAGGCAGTCCTCCATCACCAAAGCAATTTTTATTTACATGAAAATAGCAATTTACCCAGGTTAATTGAGCTGTCTGAAAATTGCCCTCTTCAGAGCAGCTAAAAGTATGAGCAGGCTTCCATAGTATGAGGTAATTTGTGAAATGCTCAAAAAGGCATCTACAGTATTTTATAAAGACAATGTGGGCACCTTTGTACCTTCATAAAAGAACAGTGGAGGAGTGGCCTAGTGGTTAGGGTGGTGGACTTTGGTCCTGGGGAACTGAGGAGCTGAGTTTGAGCCCCACTTCAGGCACAGGCAACTTCAGGCACAGGCAGTTCCTTGTGACTCTAGGCAAGTCACTTAACCCTCCATTGCCCCATGTAAGCCGCACTGAGGCTGCCATGAGTGGGAAAGTGTGGGGTACAAATGTAACAAAAATAAATAATTGAACATAAGAATAGCCATACTGTGTCAGAACAATGGTCCATTTAGTCCAGTATCCTGTTCCAACAGTGGCCAATCCAGGTCACAAGTACCTGTCAGAAACACAAACAGTAGCAACATTCCATGTTACCAATCCCAGAGCAAGCAGTTTAGTCACATCTTCAAATAAATGAAGCAAATTGGTGAGGCAAGACTTCCTTTGGCTCACACTATGCTCACTCTGTCCAATTAAACCATGTTTATGTATGTCTTCCATAATTTTATTCTTTA
Organism: Microcaecilia unicolor; assembly: GCF_901765095.1. Taxonomy (NCBI): domain Eukaryota; kingdom Metazoa; phylum Chordata; class Amphibia; order Gymnophiona; family Siphonopidae; genus Microcaecilia; species Microcaecilia unicolor. Next base: position 72,959,188 of record NC_044039.1, on the reverse strand, counting down.
TAATAGTTTCCACTATTTTCACGGCACTGACGTCAGGCTTACCAGTCTGTCATTTACCAGAACACCCCTGAAGAACTTTTTAAAAACTCAGCGTTACCTTGGCCACCCTCCAATTTTCATGTACTACGAACGACTTTAACCACAGGTTACAGATTATTAACAGCAGATCAGCAATTTCATGGTTGAGTTCTTTGGATGCATACCATCCAGCCAGGTGATTTATTACTCTTTAATTTGTCGATTTGGCTCAGTACATCTTCCAGGTTCACTGAGGTTTCTTTCAGTTCCTCTGTATTTCTGTTCCTCTTGAAAACCATTTCTGGGTCAGGTAGATCTCTTACATCTTCTTCCGTAAAGATCAAAGCAAATTATTAATTCAATTTCTCCGCTATGGCCTTGTCCTCCCTAAGCGCCTCTTTTGCTCCTTCATGATCTAATGGTCCCATGGATTCCCTCACAGTCTTTCTGCTTCTGATGTACCTGAAAAGGTTGTTACTGTGAGCTTTTGCCTCTGCAGCAAGTTTCTCTTCATATTCTCTTTTAGCCTTCTTTATCAATTTGCATCTAACTTGCCAGTGCGTATGTTACTTCTTATTTTCTTCATTTGGATCTGTTTTCCATTCTTTGAAGGACATTCTTTTGGCTCTAATAGCCTCTTTCACGTCACTTTAACCATGCTTATGAAACCTTCTTATGAAACTTTTAGCTTATACTCCTCCTCCACTTCTATCCCACTATCAGTTGGTGTACCTCAGGGATCTGTCCTGGGATCACTTCTTTTCTCCATCTTTTCTACTTCTTCCCTTGGTACTCTGATCTCATCCCATGGTTTTCAGTATCACCTTTACGATGATGAATCCCAGATCTACTTTTCCACACCAGAAATCTCAGCAGGAATCCAGGCCAAAGTATCAACGTGCCTGTCTGACATTGCTGTCTGGATGTCTCACCACCATCTGAAACTAAACATGACCAAGACTGAACTTCTTATCTTTCCCCCTAAACCAACCTCGCCTTTTCCCGCATGCTCTATTTCTCTGGATAACACCCTCATCCTCCCTGTCGCATAATCTTGTAACCTTGGGGTCATCTTCAACTCCTCTCTCTCCTTCTCTGCACATATTCAGCAGACTGCTAAAACCTGTCGTTTCTTTCTCTATAATATCAGCAAAATTCACCATTTCCTTTCTGAGCACACTACCAGAACCCTTATCACCTCTCGCCTAGACTATTGCAACTTGCTTCTCACAGGTCTCCCACTTATCCATCTCTCTCCTCTTCAATCTGTTCAAAATTCTGCTGCACGACTTATATACCGCCAGTGTCGCTATGCTAATATTAGCCCTCTCCTCAAATGATTTCACTGGCTCCCTATCCATTTCCACATACAGTCCAAACTTCCCTTATTGACTTACAAGTACATTCACTCTGCAGCTCCTCAGTACCTCTCCACTCTCATCTTTCCCTACACTCTTCCCCGGGAACTCCATTCACTGGGTAAATCTCTCTTATCTGCACCCTTCTCCTCCACCGCTAACTCGTCTCCAGACTCCGTTCCTTTTATCTTGCTGCACTGTATGCCTGGAATAGACTCCCTGAAACTTATCTAAAAAAAAAACGGGCTGTCTTCTGCAACATTAGATTTTTCTTGCTACTTTTCAAGTGCTAACACTATATGGACAGATAGATTGAAAAATCTCCTATGGAGATGGCACTGGATTCTGGAAAGAAAGAAAAGATAAAAAGACTATAAGAACAGATGGAACCAAGATGACAGAGAGCACGGAGGAGCTGGCAGTGATAAACCCTATTCTAATGCTAAAGATTGTTGAGGCAGTAGTACGGGCATTGAAGGACCAATTTAACAATTTGAGGGTCTTATCGATCAGTTTAATGTTGTATCACAAATGATGGTGGAGTTTGGAAACCACATGACAAACTATGAGACACGGCTTTGTCAGCTTGTAAAACTCATGCGGATCTAATGACCCTCAAAACTGCACTGTCAAAACGTAAGGGAAAAATCAAAAATTTGAAAATTAATTCCCGAAGAAACAATCTTAGATTTTTGGGCTTTCCTGAATCTGTGGCAGAGACTGAGCTAGTGGTCTTATTGGAAATCTGGGTCACTGCAGAACTGTTGACTGAAAATCCTCTAGAGCCATTGCATATTGAATGTGCGCTCAGGCTAGGCCAAGCTATCTCAGGTGATTCAAGACTGCATCCGATTATAGCCCACTTTCTCCATTTTGGCCATAAAGACCTGGTTCTGCGTATAGACTTATGATATTAGGGCAAAATAATTTTATGTTTAATCAGTTTTATTGTCAACAAATGCTTCATAATACATCACAGGCGTGAAATAAAACTTGCAAACCAGATCTGCCATGTTGAATTTTACATTATACAAATAGTGTTACTACCCCAAACCCCAAACAGAGTAACTCCCCCCCACTCCCCCTTATCCCCCCCCCCCTTGTGAGTCATTTAAAAGTTCAGAATATGACTTCTCGCTCTTGAGGGCATAGTCAACCATAAAGGTTCCCACAGTTTGCGGAACTCCTCTCCCTCTGTGCTGTCCAATGCTCGCACCCTACATCTATCGAGCTTCATTTGCTGTATCATCAGTGCACGCCAACATGTCAAAGGTGGCCTCACATCTGACCGCCAGGATTTCAAAATTGTGGAGATCCCAAATAATATCGCCCACTGCACATATCTCTTAAACCCTTGTGGTGGCATCTCTGTAAATTTATAGGTGTAAAATAGAATCAGAGGGTCGCACACCAAAGAGCACCCCCATTGTGTATGTAAGGAATGAAGGACAGCTCCCCAAAATTGCTGTACCAGCAGGCAAAGCCAAAACATTTGTCCCAGCGTGGCTGATCCACTCCCACACCTTGTACAAGTCCCATCATATGATTCAGTTATACGAGCTACTCTCTTTGGTGCCATATACGTCCTCATGAAGAATCCATATAGCCTCTCACACTGCGGGACTGACAGATGTAGCTGATATATTTTCCCTATGAATTTCTTACATATATCAGGTGTAAGTGTGCAACCCAATTCCTCCAACCAACTTCTAGTCAACCGCATATAGTCTATTTCTTGGGTAGTATCTTTAAGCTGTTGGTGATGGAACCGCAGGGGGACAGATACCTGTGCCCCAAGAGAATAATTCTCTGTGAGTATATCTACTACATCTTCTGTGAGGTCTGACCACAAGAGGGAAGACACATGGAGGGGCATAATCGAACGGAAACGCCTATCACCATGGGCGTTTATTTCCGAGAACGGGTCTGTGAAGGGGCAAGGCAAACCGTATTTTCGAAAAAATGGACGTTTTTGAGCTGGGCGTTTGTTTTATTAGCGATAATGGAAACTAAAAACGCCCAGCTCAAAAACGTCCTAATCCAAGTCATTTGGTCGTGGGAGGGGCCACGATTCGTAGTACACTCACCCCCCTGATATGCTAGGACACCAACTGGGCACCCTTCGTCAGAAAAAGCTCCCACATGCATAGCTCCCTTACCAAGGGTGCTGAACACCCAACCCCCTCCCCCAAAACCCACAAATGTACAACACTACCATAGCTCTTAGGGGTGAAGGGGGCACCTACATGTGGGTACAGTGGGTTTTGGAGGCCTCCCATTTACCAGCACAAGTGTTACAGGTGGGGGAGGGGATGGGCCTGGGGCCACCTGGCTGAAGTGCACTGCGCTACCCACTAAAAGTGCTCCAGGGACCTGCATACACGCAGGCCTCTAGGACTGGTTGCTGCTATATAACCTTGGCACACCAGTTGACACCTGAAGACTAATCTCTACGAAAACGTCCTTTATTGGAATAACCGCCTTTACTCACAGTTAACTGCAGATCAGAGGTTGTGCCCCACTGGCAATGAGTCTCCCTGGTACTGAGATGAGCAGTAGGTCAGAACTGGCAGAATGCTGTACAATGCCCTCATTCAGCCACATTCAAGGGAAGAACTAAGTTGTCTAACGTGGCTAACACAGAAAAGGGAACTAAAACTGGCTTACAAAAATGGCCACTACCACATGGACTACAACAGGAAACACAACAGGGCACACTCTGACCTAATAGGCAGGGGGAAAAGCACCATGGGAGAAGAGCCTACCAACTACCAACATTGTGAGACTGTAACACAAGCTAATGAAATCACGGAGCCCAATACCCTACACCCACCACAATGCAATGCTGATGTGACCCTGTACTGCACCCGAGAGCTACACCCGAGGCTGTGACAGGATTGAACACATTCTGCTGTCATGGAGGTGGGTACAGCATTTGCGGCTGGCATAAAGGCTGGGAAAAAAGTTTTTAAAGTGGGGTTTTTTTTTGTGGGAGGGGGTTAGTGACCACTGGGGGAGTCCGGGGAGGTCATCTCCGATTCCCTCCAGTGGTCATCTGGGCAGTTGGGGCACTTTTATGGGACTTGCTCGTGAAAAAAAGGGTCCAAAAAAAGTGACCCAAAATCACGGTAAAAACGCCTTTTTTTTTTTCGATTATCAGCTAAAGACGCCCATCTCTCCTCAGCTGATAACCATGCCCCAGTTCCACCTCCACCACACCTCCGACACGCCCCCTCAACTTTATTCGTTTCCGCGATGGAGTGCAGTTGGACACGCCCAAAATCGGCTTTCGATTATACCGATTTGGGCGCCTTTGCAAGACAAACGTCTATCTCTCGATTTAGGTCGCACTATAGGCATTTTTCTCTTTCGAAAATAAGCTGGAGTTTTAATTGTGTATAAGCAAAGTAGTGTGTGCCAGAAATGCTAAACTCCGCTGTTAGTGCAGCAAGTGTTGCCCCTCTTCATCAACTACCTGTGACAAATAAACTCAGAAGCCCCATCCCACCCTGTTCCTTTGGCGTGAGGATCACTGATAAAGGCAGTCTGGGACGTTTACCCCGCCAGAGAAAATTCTGTGTGAGCCTGTTTAAAACCCGTTCCTCCTTCCTCTTCAAAAACAGTGGAAGCTGTTGAAAAAGGTAAAGCCATCTCGGGGCCATAAGCATGTTAAAGAGTGCGATCCGCCCCCATAAAGAGAGTGGAAGAGCTTGCCACAGCGTCAATTTGAGTTTCATACTTTCCATCATTGGGCCGATATTAATTTTATATAACGCCGACAGCTCCCGTGGAATTAATATTCCTAGATATTTTAGTTCTGTATCTGCCCATCGTAGCGGAAAGTTCCCCTGCCAAGTATGTTGCAACCTAGTGTCCAAGGCATGTGCGCATGACTTCTGAAGGTTCAGCGAAAACCCCGATAAAGCCCCATATTGCCTTATAATTCCTAGAGCATGTTGTAGAGATGTTTGGGGCTCCCTCAGGACCAACAGAATGTCATCCGCATAAGCCAGTGTTTTCACCTCCTCACTACCGATGTTCACCCCTTAATTTCTCTTGCACCATTCAAATAAGAAAGATCAAATAAGAAGGGCGACAGGGGACACCCCTGTCTTGTTCCCCTGCGAACCGGGAACCAATCAGATCTCCCCCCATTTGCTACTATTTGTGCACCTAGACCTTCATATAGTGCTCTTATAGGACGAATAAATCCCTCCGGAAACTCCATCCACTCTAGCACTGAAACAAATATCTCCAACCCACATGGTCAAATGCCTTCGCCGCATCTAGGCTAGCTAACATGCCAGGTTCTTTTTGACCAGTGCATTGGGCCATGGCTAAGAGAATTCTCCGCTCATGCAAAACAGAATGACGTTTGGGGATGAACCCCACTTGCGCTGGACTTATGAGGTCCGAGATATTCGCTGTTAATCTATTAGCCAGGATCTTTGCTAGAAGTTTGATGTCTACATTAATAAGAGAGATGGGGCAATAGGAATTGGGGTCTTCTGCCGGCTTGCCCTATTTGAGCAGTAATGTAATCAGAGCTGTGTTTTTGTGCTGTGGGAGCTTCTCTTCATCTATTACCGCTTGGTAGTAATCCATTAAAGGTGGAACAATGGACAGCTGTAAGGTTTTGTAGAATTACCCGGAGAATCCATCGAGCCCAACTTGAGGCCATGAATAGCGTTTTGGAGCTCTTTTGGCTGTAAGGGAAGCTCCAAGGAGTCGCGAGTCCCCGCGTCTAACCGGGGCATCCCCGAAGTGGACAGGAACTTGTCCACTTCCTCCTCGGATGGTGGGTCAGTAGAGGTATATAAGTCTCTAAAGTGTTTCTGTAACAAACTCAGTAACTCATTGGTTCTGTTGTGCATATTCCCTCGTGCGTCCTTCAGTGCATCAATAGTGCGATTTCCAGTCAGGGGGCTAACCATCTTGGCCAACAGACCTTCCTGTCTATTCCTGTATTTATGCAATCTAAATTTCTGATATGTGATGCTCTTTTGTGTTTGTTCTTGTATTAGGGAATTTATTGTAACCTGCAACGCTTCATAATTATCTCTATGTGTCTGTGTGGGGGAGGTTATAAGTTTGCGCTTGGCTTTGCTCAATTGCCCTGTCAAATTAATGATACTAGCGGCCACTTTTTTCTTTCTGGCAGCCATGTAGGAGAAAACCTCTCCCCTCATTACTGCCTTTGCAGTGCACCAGTCAGTGGCGTAGCCAGAAGTCAATTTTTGGGTGGGCCAACAGGTTGGATGGGTGGGCACTAGACAGTGGTGTGCTGGTAAATGTTTAACAACAGGCTCTCTCCCCGGTCCACCTCTGCGCCCGTCCACCTCCCCCCCCCCCCCCATCCACCTCCCCTCAAAATTGCAGAGCTGGCTATAGCCGGGGAGAGAGCCTGGGGGGGGGGGGCAATGCATTACTGTCTCCAGGAAAAAAAAATTAAATGATCCCAGGTTCCAATTTAATTCATGTTTCATGTGGGATAAAATGCCATAAATAAGTAAATAAATATAAACTTTTAATGTTGAGCACCTGATTCTCAAAGTGGACATATTCCAAACACTATAATGAAAATAAAATGATTTTTTTCTACCTTTGTTGTCTGGTGACTGTTTTTTTCTGATCATGCTGGCCCAGTATCCGATTCTGCTGCTATCTGTCCTCTTAACTCCGTTTCCAGGGCTTCCTTTCCATTTATTTCTTTACTTTCCTCCTTTCTTCTTCATTCTTGCTCTATATCCATAAGTAAAAGCTGGGTCCTCTGCAGACTTGACTGTCTAGTGGATCCAGCTTCTGCCTATTTCTTCATCCATGTGCAGTTTTTCTCTCTCTTCCTTTTCCCTCATCTCATCTCCTTCCTCATTCTTCCATCCCCTCCATCCATGTCCAGCATTTCTTCTCTCTCCCTTCCCTCTCTTCCATCCATGTCCAGCAACCCTCCTCTCCCCCTTCCCTCCATCCAGCAACCCTCCTCTCCCCTTCTTCCACCATGTCCAGCAACCCTCCTCTCCCCTTCCCTTCATCCAGCAACCCTCCTCTCCCCTGCCCTCTCCTCTCCCCTTCTTCCACCATGTCCAGCAACCCTCCTCTCCCCTTCCCTCCATCAAGCAACCCTCCTCTCCCCTTCTTCCACCATGTCCAGTAACCCTCCTCTCCCCTTCCCTCCATCCAGCAACCCTCCTCTCCCCTTCTTCCACCATGTCCAGTAACTCTCCTCTCCCCTTCCCTTCATCCAGCAACCCTCCTCTCCCCTGCCCTCTCCTCTCCCCTTCTTCCACCATGTCCAGCAACCCTCCTCTCCCCTTCCCTCCATCAAGCAACCCTCCTCTCCCCTTCTTCCACCATGTCCAGTAACCCTCCTCTCCCCTTCCCTTCATCCAGCAACCCTCCTCTCCCCTGCCCTCTCCTCTCCCCTTCCACCATGTCCAGCAACCCTCCTCTCCCCTTCTTCCACCATGTCCAGCAACCCTCCTCTCCCCATCCCTCCATCCAGCAACCCTCCTCTCCCCTTCTTCCACCATGTGCAGCAACCCTCCTCTCCCCTCCATCCAGCAACCCTCCTCTCCCCTTCTTCCACCATGTGCAGCAACCCTCCTCTCCCCGCCTGCCCTGTTTCCTTCCGCCCCCCCCCCCCCCCGCATTACCTTTAAATATTATAGTTTTGCTGGAGTCGCGGGCAGCCGGCATTGAAGACATCGGCAGGCTTACGCCGGTTCCAGCAGCCTTCCCTTCCCTCGTTGCAAGTCGGATGATGGCTCCGCCCTCTTCTGACGTATTTCCTGTTTCTACGAGGGCGGAGCCATCATCCGACTTGCAACGAGGGAAGGGAAGGCTGCTGGAACCGGCGTAAGCCTGCCGATGTCTTCAATGCCGGCTGCCCGCGACTCCAGCAAAACTGTAATATTTAAAGGTACGGCGGGCGGCGGCGGGGGGCGGGGCAGTGGCGGGCTGGGGAGGCAGATGCGGGATCAGAGCTCAGCCTGCTCCCTCCGCTCCGCTGCCTCCACTGCTGGGTGGGCCTGAACCAAAACTGGGTGGGCCTGGGCCCACCCAGGCCCACCCATGGCTACGCCCCTGGCACCAGTATAAGACTGGGTCAGTTCTATGTTGCTGATTGTGTGAAGAGAACTCTTCCCATTTTTGCTGTACAAAGCTGGTAAAATCTACATCTTTCACTAAATATCCAGGAAATCTCCAATGTTTTGTTGTTTGATTTCCCCCACCTATATCTACAGTAATCTTCATCGGGGAATGGTCTGAGATTATAATTTGTTCTATGGAGGCTTCTGTGGCACATGGGAATAAGGATGCAGATATAAAAATGTAATCTAAGCGCGCCCACGTCCCTTGTGCATGGGATCTATGTGTGAAATCTCTGCCCTCTGGATGGAGAGCTCTCCATGTGTCTATTAACCCAAGCAAGGTCGTGAAAGATGACAATATATCCTGCCCCTTTCTGTTGTCTGCCCTCATGTTCCTCCTCCCTGTACAATCCACCTCATTGTCCATTATTGCATTCATGTCTCCTGCAAGAATTATCTCCTTTTCTCGAAACGGGAGGAGGGCCCGCATCAATTCAGGAAAAAATTCTGGTGTTTCAGGAGTGGGTGCATATATTGACAACAAGTACATTTCCTTTCCCTGTACATTCAGCTTAACCATCAAATAGCGCCCCTCATCATCTTTTAACAAAATTTCTGATGAGTACACTGAATGTTTACGATATAGTATTGCTACCCCCCCCCCTCTTCTCTGACCTGAGGATACATAAAGGGGCATAATCGAACGGAAACGTCTATCTCCATGGGCGTTTATCTCCGAGAACAGGTCCGTGAAGGGAGGAACCGAACCGTATTTTCAAAAAACATGGACGTTTATCTTTTTTTGAGCTGGGCGTTTTTGTTTTTCAGCGATAATGGAAACCGAAAGCGCCCAGCTCAAAAACGAATAACTCCAAGACATTTATTCGTGGGAGGGGCCAGGATTCGTAGTGCACTGGTCCCCCTCACATGCTAGGACACCAACCAGGCACCCTAGGGGGCACTTTTACAAAAAAAAAAAAAAAAAAAAAACTAAAACAGCTCCCAGGTGCATAGCACCCTTCCCTTGGGTGTTGAGCCCCCCAAATCCCCCTCAAAACCCACTGCCTACAAGTCTACACCATTACTATAGCCCTAAGGGGTGAAGGGGGGCACCTACATGTGGGTACAGTGGGTTTGGGGGGCGGTTTGGAGGGCTCCCATTTACCAGCACAAGTGTAACAGGTGGGGGGGGGATGGGCCTGGGTCCACCTGCCTGAAGTCCACTGCACCCCCTAATAACTGCTCCAGTGACCTGCATACTGCTGCCAGGGAGGTGGGTATGACATTTGAGGGTGAAAATAAAAAGTTGTGAAACGACGTATTTTGTGGTGGGAAGGGGTTTGTGACCACTGGGGGAGTCAGGGGAGGTCATCCCCGATTCCCTCCAGTGGTCATCTGGTCATTTAGGGCACTTTTTGGGGCCTTATTTGTGGAAAAACAGGGTCCAGGAAAAGTGCCCTAAATTCTCGCTAAAAACGCATATTTTTTTTTCCATTATCGGCGAAAGGCGCCCATCTCTGATCGGCCGATAACCACGCCCCAGTTCCGCCTTCACCACGCCTTCGACATGCCCCCATCAACTTTGTTCACATCCGCGACGGAGTGCAGTTGAAAACGTCTAAATTCGGCTTTTGATTATACCGCTTTATTCGTTTTTGTGAGATAAACGTCTATCTCCCGATTTGGGTCACAATATAGGCGTTTTTCTATTTCGATTATAAGCAGGATAGTCTACCTGTCCCACCCACAATTTCTTTAACTTTTCGTGCTCTTCAGCAGACAATCTGGTCTCTTGAAGACAAGCTATATCTGCATTAAGTCGCTTTAAATGCGTTAGGACCTTCTTTCGTTTTATTGGAGAGGAGATCCCCCCCACATTCCAAGTTATGAGTTTATACGAGACAGACGCTTCTGAATATATGATCTCTCCATGATGTAATGTAATCAGATTCTATGGGTATGGGAGCCCAGCCCCTCCCCCACACCCAACTGTCTTCGCTATCTCTATTCATAGTAAACAAAACCAATAGCTTATTTTGCCCTCTGACAATGTTAGTATATGGTTCACAAGGTTCACCTATAACCATTCTATATCCAAACCCCCCAACCATTCCCTCCCAACCCCCCTGCCCCTTTATCCCCAAACATTCCATAGAACTTGGCGATGATTTTGCATTCATCGCAAGGATTCACCCTAATGCAAAGGGTCCCCTCTCCCTTTAAGGTTACTACACATGCATACATATACACATATATATATCTATATACACACATGTATATCTTTTTTTTTCCCAAAACAGAACAACATGAGAAAAATGTGTAAACCAGCATGTTCCCCTCGCACTCACTGTCCCAAATTAGTGCAGCACTCTTATTCGTTACCACCTCTGTCCTCTTCGCAGCTTGATTCACTCAGGACACGCTGTTGAGTTCAATCGGTTGTTTGTTAATAAATTCCATCGCTGCCTTTTCTGAGTCGAAGTTGGTCCACGTGCCTCCGATGTGAATCTTTAAAGTTGCAGGATAGGCCAATGTGAACCGAATCTTTTTCTCCACCAACTTCGAGCACACCGGATGGAAGCGTCATCTTTTTTCCTGGACACCCGCTGGATAATCTGGAAAAATCAAGATCGGTGCGCCATTATAGCGTAATGAGTCTCTCTTGGATCTGTATCCTTGCATAATTTTTTCTTTGTGTATGTAATTATGAATTTTCACAATTACAACTCGTGGTTTTGAGTTCTCTTTTTGAAGTCTGCCCAGGCGATGCGCCCATTCAATACAGAAGGCCCCGCGGCTATCCGAGAGCGCGAACTCCTGTTGCAGTCATGTTTCAAGGAGGGCCCCCAGATTCCGTTCTGGAGCAGATTCAGGGATCCCAACTATTCGTATGTTTGAACAGTGGGCTCTGCTCTCCAGATCTTCAAGCTTTTCGCCTTGGGCTCGTACTTTCTCCTCCAGTTCTTTAAGTGCCGGCATGCTTTTGTTCCATGAATCTTCGGCATCCGACATGCGTTTCTCGAGTTCTGTTGTACGCCTCACTGTCTCCAATATGCGCGTTTCCATCTGTCCCAACTGTCCTGCAAGTGACTCAAATCTTGGTTCCAGGGCCGCATCGACCGCTTTTGTTATTTGCGCAAGCTGTTTTTCTGAAAACTCTGCCTGTGCCTCAATCACTGGATCTGCCATCTTGGATTCGACCGTGGCCGGTGGCATTTTGCCTTTGTCGCCTTTTACACTTCTTTTCGCGGTTCCGGCAGGCATTGGAACTAAATAAGCTTCCATGCACTCTTCTGGATCGCGTTCACCTTCTCAGGTTAGCTCAGGAGGGGATTGGAAACAGTCTGCACTGCAATTACGGAGAGGGGACCCCGGAGCACAGCCTAGACACTGCTGTTGCTCTCAGTGCATCACGAGACCCCGGCAAAATAATTTTAATATTTCAAGATTATTTTGCGGGAGTCGAAGCAATGCACTTTTGGCGCTGTTTGTAAAACTCTAGCTGGAAAAAACATTCAAATTACTCTTTAATATCCTTCTTGCCTATGGGTGCTACACAATGGTGTTCCACACATTTTCCTGACCCGGTGAAACAATTCCCTATATTACAATGTGACACCAACTTGCATATGGAACTGAATTATTTCTGTCCTTCTCAAGTGAAGCATTATGCTTTGTTTTCATATATCATTTGATTAGTGTTTTGATATTTATATGTTATATAATATTCATGTTGCTTAATCATTTTTGGGAGAGGAGGGGAGGGTGCAAACACAAGTGATCTGTGGCATATGGGGAGTAGTCTGTAGGGAAGGGACAAGGGAGTGTTTGCGGGGGATGGGAGATGGGAATTCTACTGTGTACTGCTTTGTGCGTTTTGGTTAAGTAGTGGATATGTAAGAGTGATATCCGGGATGGGTTGGTGAGTTTGCTCTGTTTATTTTTTTTGGACATTACTATACTGGGTGTTGGTTGAGAGCTGGGCATCTGATGTCAATGATGCTTACCCAAGACAGGCAGGGTGAGAGGTGTTTCAGGGCTTGCTGATGCATGATGTCGGTCCAGGGGAGGAGCCATGATCACCCGCAAAATGGAAGTGATTTGGAGCAGTTCAGGAGAGGAGCTCTGGGGTATATCCAGGGACGTGGTTGGTCAAGGGCTGACGAAGGCTGTGGAGTGTAGCAGTAACAGCCACATTGGGAGTGTATGTTGATACAGTGGTAACGTGGAACTACAGTTCTCAGCGCATGCGTGGGCAGCATGTGGGTGCATGCTCATGGAGAGAGTTCCCCAGATGTTTAAGTGGTGCGAAATAGAGCAGAGAGACAATTTTCTGATTGGCTGACAGACCCTGATGACAAAGGTGGGGGCTAGAGAGAGAGTTGGTTTCCCCGGGTGTGCAGCGAGTGTAAAGTCTTGCTCACAGGAAGCTGGGCTATGCAGAGAGAAGGAAGCTGGCAGTGGCATAGCAGTCATAAGTAGACTATGGCTGAATTTTTTGAAGACCACTATGGAGCTCTGGGGCAAATAGAGAGGCAGGAAGGGAAGAGAAAACACAACAGGGGTTGGAAAACAGTGGTGAGAAAATGCTGAATTGTAATGATGTGAGTGACTGCAAATGTTTGGGTAGAATGGTTAATGCTGATATATTAAGGGCAAATGGCACCATGTGTTGTAAAACCTTTGGCAATGTGGATTATAATCGCTAGAACCCTGATGGTTTTAAAATTGCTGCTGGAATGTTAAATGTAAAACGGAGCAGAACTGGAATGTGCACATGTGAAAGAATAAATGAAGATTATAACTCTGAGTGTGAGCGTGTGTTGATTGATCCAGTAGAGCATTATGTGACTGCGGTGTTAAAATGCTAAGATTCTCCAATTATGGTCACCAATGTTTATTTTCCCCTTACTCAAGGACATGCCTTCTTGTTAGAAATAGTACATAAATGTTGGTCCTTTGCCAATCTTCCATATTTCTTTTTTTGTGACTTCAATATGATAATTACCCCCTGCTCCAGGGAAAATTAATTAGTTGAAGAATCTTCCTTATTTGTATACCAGCTTGGATATGGTAGATATTTGGCAGGCATTGCCAAGTATCTAGAAACATGCTATACATATTTTGCTAGAGCTCATAAGACTGTTATTTCAGATTATTCACTAATCTGGATAGTTCAGGGGTTTTGCAAATAGCCATTGCCAGGTTTTCCCCAAATAGTTGTATCATGATACACATTTGCAGAAATATCTACTGGAGATATGGCACTCCTTTTGTTCACATAAAGCCATTTAAAGAAATAATAAATGGCTCTTTCTTTTTCAAGTTTTGGAGCATTTTGGATTTGCAGGGTATGTTTTACAGTCTATACAAATCTTATACTGTGATTCAAAGCCTGCAGTGCTGGTATATGGTGCAATGTCTTCATCTGTTTCATTGCAAAGAGGCACCAGGCAAGGTGCCCTTTCACCTATATTATTTGGTTTGGGGGGTTTTTTAGAGCCCTTGCTTCAAATCTAGTGATTGCATCCTGAAATTTTTGGAGTGAATTGGGGGGGGGGGGGGGGGGGGAGGGTCCAGTGGTTAAAATGGTCTTTGCTAGCCTTTGTTGATATCTTTGTACTTCTTATCAAGCCTTTGAACTCAGTTCTTGCTCTTCTTCACATTTTTAATTCTTTTGGACTTGTAGCAGGTTCTACTACTACTACTACTACTTGACATTTCTAGAGCGATACTAGGGTTACGCAGCGCTGTACAGTTTAACAAAAAAGGACAGTCCTTGCTCAAAGGACGAAATGACAAGTTGGGGCAGTCTAGATTTCTTGAATAGAGGTAAAGTGGTTAGGTGCCAAAGGTGACATTGAAGAGGTGGGCTTTGAGCAAGGATTTGAAGATGGGCAAGGAGGGGGCCTGGCGTATGGGCTCAGGGAGTTTATTCCAAGCATGGGATGAGGCGAGGCAGAAAGGGCGGTGCCTGGAGTTGACGGTGGTGGAGAAGGGTACTGAAAGGAGGGATTTGTCTTGAGAGCGGAGGTTACGGGTAGGAACGTAAGTGGAGATGAGGGTAGAGAGGTAAGGAGGGGTTGCAGATCGAGTGCATTTGTAGGTTAGAAGGAGAAGCTTGAACTGTATGCGGTACCTGATTGGAAGCCAGTGAAGTGACTTGAGGAGAGGGGTGATGTGAGTATATCAATCCAGGCGGAAGATAAGACATGCAGCAGAGTTCTGAATGGACTGAAGGGGGGATAGGTGGTAAAGTGGGAGGCCAGTGAGGAGTAGGTTGCAGTAGTCAAGGTGAGAGGTAATGAGAGAATGGATGAGAGTTCGGGTGGTGTGCTCAGAGAGGAAAGGGCGAATTTTGCTAATGTTGTAGAGGAAGAAGCGACAGGTCTTGGCTATCTGCTGGATATGCGCAGAGAAGGAGAGGGAGAAGTCGAAGATGACTCCGAGGTTGCGGCCAGATGAGACGGGGATGATGAGGGTGTTGTCAACTGAGATAATTTATATACAAAAAAAGAAAATGGCCATCCTGATAAATACAATGCTTTTCATAGAGTGAATTTTCCTTTTCAGTGGTGGTGGTGGTCGGGGAGGGAGGTGAAGCCACTACATATTTGGATATACAAATTGCCTTAGTCATTTACCGGCCAATATTCAAAGCAATTTAAAGCGCTTCCCACTGCCTTAAGTGGGGATATTCAGTGGCACTTAACCGAAGAGTGCCGCTGAATATCCTTATAGACTGCCAACCAAAAGTGGGCAGATCAGGGGCTGTGCTGGAAGTGGCAATATTCAGTGTTGCCACCCGCATAGCTAAGCGGCCTAATTTAGGACAGCTCAAAAGCTTTATGTGGTACTACGAGCTGCCACGAGAGATTGCGACAGCCTTTTTGAAATGGAGCCTCGAGGGGACAGGAGCAAGGGCTCCTGTTCATGAAACCCATTACATTTAACTTGGTGGGGTCGTATGGAAGTCATTAAAATGATACCCATGCCCAAAATTAATTTTATTTTGAGTATGTTGCCTTTACTCTTCTCTTTTTTTTTTATAAACAATTGGATAAATTACCTACCAACTTTTTATGGGCTTCAAAACTACCAAAAATTGTACTTAAGAACTTCTGGAGTTTCATTCCGTGACTTTCTTATCTACCATAAATCTTTTATAGAAGTTTTGCTACAGAATAAGATGATCTGGTATACACTCCTGCCTGACTTAGTCTGGAAAAGGAACTTTTGAATCCATTTCTTATCCCCAGTTATATACCATTATTCTTCTCAGATAAGTTAAAATCCAATCCCATTTTGGTCTCCTCACATCACCTACTGTTAGAGTTACATAGTACCTTAGACATTCCTAGTGCTAACTCATGTTTTGCATCAATTAGGGGCAATCTGAAAATTAAGATCAACAATAACGATTCGTATGACTTGAATGGTTTCAGAAGGGTATTTTGTCTATTGACCATGTACTACGTGCCAATTAGGTTAAACCTTTCCAACTATTACAGTCAGAATTTTCACTATCCTGTTCTCAATTTTTTAAATGGCTTCAGTTGAAAAATAGTAACAAAGATGGATCCTCTTTGACAGATTTATTTACTCAGCAGCCATCTATTCTGTCTTTCATTCAGGATCTCTTCAAGAAAGGACATATTGCATCTAATTAGTATAAATCACTTCTTCATAAAAGCATACTATCAATACCTAGTATTAATCAAATTTGGGAAGAGGAAACTCAACATCAACTATCACAAAACCAATGGTGCTTTTTTTTGGTCCAAACTCAGTCGTCCATTATCTTCAGCTTCTATTATTCAATCAATGCACTTTTTAATATTGCACTAAGGTAACTTATTTTCAAATTGTTTAATTATTGTAAGTTGATGTTGTGACTATATGCCTATATCATTGTATCTCAATGTTTATATTGTTTTTGGCTATAAATCAAAATGTCACGCATTAAAAAAAAAGCTTTATTCAAAGTATATAATGAACTTGACATGAATCGTGTTTCAGCCACAGAGGCCTGCTTCAGGAGTCCCTGTGAAGTGTAAATATATAACTTCTCAGTGCTCTATAGGATTTGAAAGTAATGTCCTAGTCTCTGGTGTATCAATTATAGGAGCGCCTACTTCCAAAGCGGCAGCAAACATCCAACATTCCTTTGCACTTTAGACTGAAAAAAAGTAGCTAAACTGTCAGCAGAAGGCTGTGTTACTTGAAATGATGAAATAACAGTATTCACATTGGTTATTTTTTAAAGATTAAAAATAACTCTAAAAGAGTTACCAGCCTGCAAAACCAACGAATCATGAAAATGAGCTTTTGCCAAAGAAGCTACTGCTTTATACTTCCTAATATTTTCACGCCAAACACTATAATGAGATTCAGACCTAGTCTTTCTCCACTGCCTTTCAAACCTTCTACAGACCCTTTTCTGAACAGCTAATGATTCTGTATACCAAGGATTATTTTGGCACAAAACCTTAACAGATCTCAAATTAGATAATTTAGAAAGTGTCTGTTACTCCAGAATTCCGTGACTCACTGAGGTCCATGATTAGTCAGGTATAGTTCAAGTTCCTTTCAAAAGGATCAAATTGACAAATTTTAGTAATGTTATCCTTTTCAAACAGGTTAATTGGTAAAGATATTTTAAGAAAAAAATCATGTAAAAAATGATCAGACCAATGAATCGGCGTCCAGATTAAATGATCTAAACACAATCCAGTATTGGAGCTGGATAACCAGCCCACAAAATCAAGCATATGACCTTTAGAATGAGTAGAACCTATCTGAACCAAATTACAGTTTATTGAATTAAAAAACTGGAAAAAGAAACTAACAGTTGGGTCATTAGGACATTCCAAACGCAATTTGATATCCCCCAGAATGGTAAGCTTATCAAACTGAGTTACATAAAAAGAAAGAGATTCATATAATTTACATTAGGCATTTGACCAGCATCCTGGCGGTCTATAAATTAGTAACAATACAAAAATAGGAATCTAAATACTGATAACTTTTTCATATAGTACTCAATACAAAAATAGAAAATTAAAATAAATTACTGTTTCAATACAAAATAAACAAATTACAAATTATTTCAATGCAAGAAAATTTTATTACACAACAAAAAATCTTTTTTTGTTGTGCAAAAAAGTGCACTATACCCTCTTAAATTTACACAAACATTTCTATAGTCCATTATGAGATATTCTAAAAAATCTTCTTAATGATAGTTCCTGTATAGATCCACTAGGTATTCATCATTCAGCCTTTTGGGCTGAAAAGCAGTTTTGAAGAGTGAAATATAGACTGGATATGACTATGAACAGATTAAAATTATTCATCATTGTGGAAGAATAGAATGGAACACATCGTGGGTGATATACCTGAATGATGAATAACTAGTGGATCTATACAGGAACTATCATTAAGAAGATTTTTTAGAATATTTATTTATTTATTTATTTATTGCATTTGTATCCCACATTTTCCCACCTCTTTGCAGGCTCAATGTGGCTTATGTATATCATACTGGACTATAGAAATGTTTGTGTAAATTTAAGGGGGTATAGTGCAGTTTTTTTTAAATTTTTTAATTTTTTTTTCCAGAAATTTTATTAAATTTTCATATAGAAACAAAAATACAAATTACAATGTAGTATAGAAAGTACAAAATACATGTACATATTGTGCAT
This sequence comes from Microcaecilia unicolor, assembly GCF_901765095.1. NCBI lineage: Eukaryota > Metazoa > Chordata > Amphibia > Gymnophiona > Siphonopidae > Microcaecilia > Microcaecilia unicolor. The sequence goes on along the minus strand of NC_044039.1, from coordinate 72,941,014 downwards.
AGGAAAGAATATACTAATTTAGTGAGTGTGAGTCCATCATTGCAAGGTGTTGGTATAGTCTGAGAGGTGACCATATTAGGTTCTTCTTGTTGATGGCTCCTGTTAGATGCGCGGAAGCTAGTTCATACTTATAGTATAACAAAACAGATTGCCACCAAAAATGCTCATTTAGATAAGCCAAGTTTTTCTAGTTCGCTAATATCATTTGCTGGCCTATAGTGATTAATCTATCAAATAGCAGACTATAATGATCTGTTAAACAAATATCAGATGAACACGACTTGAATATTATCAGTGATATATTAAGGTTTATGTTGAGTTTGAAGATCGCACATATTATTTTCCATATTGATTGCCAAAAAGGTTTAACTTTTTCACATTAATGTAACATATGCACTAGTGTGCCTATCAGGCTCATTTTTGAAAGTGATCGCCGGCCACATTCCAACACAAATCGGAAGATGGCCGGTGATCTCCTGAACCCGGCCAAATCGGTATAATCAAAAGCTGATTTTGGCTGGGTTCATCTGCTTTCCATCGTGGAGCTGGCAAAATATCAACGGGGCGTGTCAATACAGTAGTGAAGGTGGGACAGGGGCGTGTTCACGAGATGGCCGGCTTCACCTGATAATGGAAAAAAAAAGCCAGGCTTGACAAGCATTTCGCCGGCTTTACTTGGTCCCTTTTTTTTTATGACCAACCTTCAAAAAGGGGCCCCAACTGACCAGATGACCACCAGAAGGAATCGGGGATCACCTCCCTTTTCTCCCCCAGTGGTCACTAACCCCCTCTCACCCTAAAAAAAAAAACAACTTTAAAAATCTTTTTTGCCCAGCCTCTATGCCAGCCTCAAATGTCATACTCAGGTCCATCGTAGCAGTATGCAGGTCCCTGGAGCAGTTTTAGTGAGTGCAGTGCACTTCAGGCAGGCGGATCCAGGCCCATCTCCCCCTCCACCTGTTACACTTGTGCTGGTAAAGGGGAGCCCTCCAACCCCCCTCCAAAACCCACTGTACCCACATCTAGGTGCCCCACTTCACCCATAATGACTATGGTAATGGTGTAGAGTTGTGGGCAGTGGGTTTTGGTGGGGATTTAGAGGGCTCAGCACCCAAAGTAAGGGAGCTATGCACCTGAGAGCTATTTTAATTTTTTTTTTATTTTTTAGAAGTGCCCCCTAGGGTGCCCGGTTGGTGTCCTGGCAGATTTCCTTCACTACAAATTCATGCTATCCTCCTTCCACTCCTCCCTATTCCTTGCAAAACAGGACTATTACACCCAATTGATCAACTCTCTCAGCTCCAACCCTCGTCGTCTCTTCGCCACCCTTAACTCTCTCCTCAAGGTGCCCCCCCGCTCCCACTCCCCCCTCACTCTCTCCTCAATCACTGGCTGATTACTTCCGCGACAAGGTGCAAAAGATCAACCTTGAGTTCACTAACAAGCCATCACCTCCTCTTCACCCACTAACCCTCTCCCTCAACCAACCAACCCAGGCCTCCTTCTCCTCCTTTCCCGAGATCACCGAGGATGAAACCTCCCGCCTTCTTTCCTCCTCGAAATGCACCACCTGTTCCTCTGATCCCATCCCCACCAACCTACTTAGCACCATCGCCCATACTGTCAACCCCTCCATCTGTCGCATCCTTAACCTCTCTTTCTCCACTGCAACTGTCCCTGACACCTTCAAGCACGCCGTAGTCACACCTCTCCTCAAAAAACCATCACTTGACCCTACCTGCCCCTCCAACTATCGCCCCATCTCTCTCTTACCCTTCCTTTCCAAAATACTTGAGCGCGCCGTTCACAGCCGCTGCCTCGAGTTTCTCTCCTCTCATGCCATCCTCGATCCACTCCTATCCGGCTTTCGCCCTCTCCACGCGACAGAAACAGCACTCTCTAAAGTCTGCAATGACCTGCTCCTGGCCAAATCCAGAGGCCACTACTCCATCCTCATCCTCCTCGATCTTTCCGCCGCTTTTGACACTGTCAATCACGATTTACTTCTTGCCACTCTGGCCTCATTTGGGTTCCAGGGCTCTGTCCTCTCCTGGTTCTCCTCCTATCTCTCCCACCGCACCTTCAGGGTATACTCTCATGGATCTTCCTCCACTCCCATCCCGCTATCTTTTGGAGCTCCCCAGGGATCTGTCCTTGGACCCCTTCTCTTCTCTATCTACATCTCTTCTCTAGGCTCACTGATCTCATCTCATGGTTTCCAGTATCATCTTTATGCTGATGACACCCAACTCTGTCTCTCCACACCAGACATCACAGCAGAGACCCAGGCCAAGGTATCGGCCTGCCTATCCGACATTGCTGCCTGGATGTCCAACCGCCACCTGAAGCTGAACATGTCCAAGACCGAGCTCCTCGTCTTTCCACCTAAACCCACTCTCTATCTCGGTTGATGGCACCTTCATCCTCCCGGTATCATCTGCCCGCAACCTCAGAGTCATCTTCGACTCCTCCCTCTCCTTCTCTGCGCATATCCAGCAGACTGCCAAAACCTGACGCTTCTTCCTCTTCAACATCAACAAAATTCGCCCTTTCCTCACTGAGCACACCACCAGAACCCTCGTCCACACCCTCATTACCTCTCGCCTCGACTACTGCAACCTACTCCTCACTGGCCTCCCACTCAGCCATCTATCCCCCCTTCAATCCGTTCAGAACTCTGCCGCACGTCTTATATTCCGCCAAAACCGTTATTCTCATATCACCCCTCTCCTCAGGTCACTTCACTGGCTTCCGATCAGATACCGCATACAATTCAAGCACTCACTCTGCTGCTCCTCACTACCTCTCTACCCTCATCTCCCCCTACGTTCCTGCTCGTAACCTCCGCTCACATGACAAATCCCTCCTCTCAGTATCCTTCTCCACCACTGCCAACTCCAGGCTCCACCCATTTTACCTTGCCTCACCCTATGCCTGGAACAATCTTCCTGAACCCCTACGCCAAGCCCTACCCATCTTCAAATCCTTGCTTAAAGCTCACCTCTTCAATGCTGCTTTTGGAACCTAACCTTTCGAACATATAGGCTGCCCCAATCTGCCTGACCTATCAGATTGACTGTACATTTGTCTTTTAGATTGTAAACTCCTTGAGCAGGGACTGTCCTTCCATGTTAAATTGTACAGCGCTGCGTAACCCTAGTAGCGCTTTAGAAATGTTAAGTAGTAGTAGTAGTAGTATGTCAGGGGGACCAGTGCACAGCAAATGCTGGCTCCTCCCACAACCAAATACCTTGCATTTGGCCGGGTTTGAGATCGCCGGCATTAGTTTCCATTATCGGCGGAAATCAATGCCGGCCATATCTAAAGCCGGCCAAAATGCTGAGATTTGGACGGCCCCGACCTTATTATCGAAACGAAAGATGGCCGGCTTAATTTCTATTATAGGTTGGGAAATATGGGTGGCCCCAGCTGCTCTGTTTTGGGTGTCCTCACTTCGATTAAGGGTGATAATGATAAACGTCCACGTCCACAGCTGCTCATCCCATTTGGAAGCTTGCACTTGCTTTATTGGCACCTCTTTAAAACAGCTTACTCTGTGTTGCACTTCAGAGGTATTTCTTTACATTATGGGCTGGTATTTGAAAGCGTTTTAGCTCCAGTTACAGTAAACCTTGTTTTTCCCACTGTATGCTTGGGTACACTTGTTTGTTTGTGGTTTTGTGGGGGGGTTTTTTTGGGGGGGGGGGAACTGTTTTGACAATTCTTGAAAGATAACTGGTGTGTGGGTTTGGTTTCAGACTGGGTGTTAGCTGGTAGCTTAGCATATACTCTGCATTTTCTACATGCGATCAACTCTCCATTCTCTACCCTCCAGGAGTTCATTGCTGTGTGTGATGTGCTCCCTCACTGCCCCCCATTCTTTCTCTCTTTTGTTGAAACAGGCAGCCTCTGGTCCCTTGGAGCCAACAGATTCTCACAGCACAAGTTCAAGGTAAGCTCATACCTCTCAGCCACCTCTTCCCTTTCTGCTATGTAGGTGCTAAACAAACACTTCTTGCATCTTGCAGGACAACTGGTCAAGAGGAATGCAAGAGACAGCAGTGAACTGTAATACACTGGACTCTGAGAGCCATGATTGTTTCTACCCAATTCATTGTACAGATGTCTTGTTCTCCCTTGGACACATTCAGTTGTGGCTGCCTGTGGGGTGCCGGAGGGGAAGAGGCCCAGAGGATGGATGTGTGCATCCCTCATGGTCAAGGGCTCCCTATTCTGTCTCTGTTCTTTGCATTCAAATCTTACCTCTATTTTCACCAGGTTCACGGGTATCCACAGCAGGTAGTTTTTCTCCCGCTTTCCACCTCATGTGTCTCCCCGCTAGGTTCCATCCTCCTTTATGTGGTGAACCCCAGTCCCCTTTTATGAAGTGCCCACCCATTCTCAAGGTTGTTGTGGGTGGGGATGGGGGGGGGAGCATATATGCACTGAATGTCTTTTCCACATTATTCAACACAGTCCTACAATCCTCCATAGTTATGGAACAACAACATTTCTAAATTCTATCCTGCAAACTATTTTCAAGGTCGACACAGGTACTGAGCCCTTAAGTCATGGTGAGAGAGAGGGTTTCTGGTTACAGTCCCTAATCCAAATTACCTGCAGGTGGTTACAGCCTGGTGGCTAGAATGGTCTAGTGGTTAGAGCACCAGTCTTGCAATCCAGAGGTTGCCAGTTCAAATCCCACTGCTGCTCCTTGTGATCTTGGGCAAGTTACTGAACCCTCCATTGCCTCAGGTGCAATCCTAGGACCAAGAAATATCCAGAGTACCTGAATGTAACTCACCTTGAGCTACTACTGAAAAAGCTGTAATCAAAATAAATACAAAAACATATATTTATGTGCCCTTCTGTACCTGTTGTGTTATGTTGCAATTGTGATGAAGTAAACATCCATCTAATGCTTTTACCCTTGGTTTCCCTTTTCTCACCACTATATACCAGTGCTCAATGTGAAAAGATGACCCAGCTGTTTGTAGCTCCTTTGTGGGTAAGTGTGTCTGGTGATCCGAGAGCAAACATCGTCTAGGCACTACCTATGGTTATCTGCAATTTTCTACTTAGCAGACCACTAGTGCTAGACAACATACCTATTATTTACACAACTCTGTGCTGTGGAGCTCTATGGTAAGAGGGGAAGAGCCCGGTTGGGCATTTGTGTTCCTCCACAGAAACGCCCACCCAGCCTCCCCCCTTACCATACAGCCATGCAGATTGGAAGGAACAGGTGGCCTTCTGTATGGCCACACATCACACAGTTCACCTGTCATGCAATCCATATTACTGCCTCCTCTCACATCAACCCCAGCATTTGATAATATGTAGTGCACACACCCTGTTATATAAAAAATATGGAACTTGTATAATCCAAACAAAGAAATAAACTATTTACAATTTCCCCCCTTCCCCCCAAATGTCCTTTAATGCCGGCCATGTCCTCCTCCCTGAATGGCCGTGTACAGCAGGCTAATGAGCAGCACCAGGAGCAGCCTCACTGCCCTAAGGTGCTGCTCATTAGCCTGCCACATTGCCCCCATCTCCTGCCTCATTGTTGACACTTTCTGCAGCAACTGGTTTTGCCCATCAACCAGTTGCTGCAGGAGGCACAGTGCTGGGGCTGGTGCTGGGGAAGGGGATGGTGCTGGGGAAGGGGATGGTGCTGCGAGGGCTGGAGGTGGTGGGGCCTCCTCCTCCACGGCCTCCTCCTCCTCCTGGCCGACCTCCTCCTCCTCCTGGCCCTCCTCCTCCACCTCCTCCTGGGCTTCCTCAGCTGCCTCCTCCTGGGTCTCCTCAGCCGCCTCCTCCTGGGCCTCCTCGGCTGCCTGCTCCTGCTGCTGCCGGCGCCCTCTGTTTGTAAAAGGATTGTATTTGAGGTCAGCACATCCAACATGGCTTGTATAGTGCAGGAGCTGGCTGGCCTGAGGTGGGGGATGGGGAAAGGTGTGGTGAGCCCTGGGCTATAGCCATGGGGTGTGAGATGCATGAGATGACATGACAGGGAACCCTGGATGCTGGTCTGACTCAGAGTACATAGGCAGTCCACACTCATTGGTCAGCAGCATGTTTGCATTATGATTTGTGACTATGGTTGGCTGACCATTTTGGGTTTGTGTTATTTTTTTTTTTGGGGGGGGGGAGCACATAACTTTAATATGAGGCAATGACATCCAGTAAGAGTAGAACTTCAGAAAGGAATACCATGAAACAGTATCCACCCCAAAAGGGGGGATACAGAAGTAAGGCATGTCATCTCATTCATCTCTACAACTACTACTACTTATTTCTATAGCGCTACCGGACGTACGCAGCACTTTACACTATAACATAGAGAGACAGTCCCTGTCTAATTAGGACAGACAGACAGGACAAGTGAGGGATAAGGGTGAGGCCAGACAGGACATATCAGGGATAAGGTGAGGGTTTTGAAAAGGTGAGTAGGGGTTAGGAGTTAAAAGCAGTATCGAAAAGGTGGGTTTTTAGCTTAGATTTGAAGAAGGCCAGAGATGAGGCTTGACGTACTGGCTCAGGAAGTCTATTCCAGGCATACGGTGCGGCAAGATAGAAGGAACAGAGTCTGGAGTTAGCGATGGAGGAGAAGGGTGTAGACAAGAGAGATTTTTCCAGCGAGCGGAGTTCCCGGGGAGGAGTGTAGGGAGAGATGAGAGTGGAGAGGTACTGAGGAGCTGCAGAGTGAATGCATTTGTAAGTCAGTAAGAGGAGTTTGAACTGTATGCTGAAACGGATAGGGAGCCAATGAAGTGACCTGAGGAGAGGGCTAATATGAGCATAACGACTTTGGCGGAATATTAGGCGTGCAGCCAAATTTTGAACAGATTGAAGAGGAGAGAGATGGCTCAGTGGGAGACCTGTAAGTTGCAGTAGTCTAAGCGGGAGGTGATAAGAGTGCGGATGAGGGTTCTAGTTGCGTACTTGGAAAGGAAAGGGCGAATTTTGGTGATGTTATAGAGGAGGTTAGTTGGAAGTTGCAGCCATGCTCACGGGAGGGTAGCTGCAACCTCAGGCCTTGATCTGGGACAGAGGTGATATGACATACTAGTTGCCTATTAGCCACATGGAAATTGATATTGGACTGGACATTTGCATTATTAAATACATACATTTACAAAAGAGTACAGGTGCCCTGTTTATAATACCTGTTTATAATACCTGTTCTTACGTTAAGCCCTGATGCGCCGTCTCATTGCCCTGATCATGTCAGGGTTGTTACTCCTGATTCGGCGGAACCTCCGCCAGAGGGACTTGAGGTCCCTCCGAATGCCAAATCTTCTGCAAGATATAAGTTTGTACACCAGGAGTCAGAGGATGACCCTTCTTGCCTTCAGCACAGAAATTCATTTGGAAATCAAATAGGAGAGACTCACAACACTGATTGTGTGTGTGTGGGGGGGGGGGGGGGGACACATTACATAGCTACAGATGATGTAATTGAGGTGGACACTAGGACAGAGAGTTCTGGTCGTGTTTTTGTTTTCTAGTACATAGATTCTACTAATGAATGTGCATGTGCACATATCACTGCTTACCCTTGAATGCAGACTCCAGTTTGTGTTTACACTGCTGAGGGAGCTCTAACATTGACATTCGCACCTCAGCCAGCCTTAACACATTCTTAAATATATAAATAATACCAAACAATGTTTTTCTTTGGAATAAAATTTGGCTGCAGCTTAATTTCAAAATAATAAATAACTCATTTCACTTAACAACAACTTAGTAACATATCAATCAATTTTCTGGTTACTTCACATAGCGGTTTAATACTGTTAAGCCATTCGGTCACAAAACTGGCTTACCTTCCCCCACCTTACCCCCATCCCCCCATGATATAAGCCACATCTTACTCATGGTGGTTCCGCCCATGAGTTCTTTTCCATTTCATAAATTTCTCAATATTCATTTAACTGCTTCTGGTGCCTCAAACACCCTTCATCCAGGCCACAAGCGGTGACAGACTATATCTTGTCACCGCTCCCCCCAAGAAAAGCTGCCGCCAAATTCTTCGCTAAACAATCCTCCAACAGATCTTGGATTGTACTCAAAAAGATATCAATCCCAATTTCGGACAGATGAACTCCATCCTTTCTATAAAGACCTGCGCAATCCGAAGAAATCAACTCATGCGCTAGGACCAAAACCCCTATTCTCCCCATAAATTTAGACACTTCCCCATTCACCCTACACCTCAAGCGCTCAATACCCTTTGGATTAATTGCCCCTCTCCACACTCTTCTTGGAAGACCATACAATTATAGCATCTGGAAAATAACCCATCACCTCCAATAATTCTGTTTTCATTAAACGAATTAAATCAACTCCTTTTACATGGCCCCCAAATGAATACATATCAAAACTGGTGACGAAAATCTCCGAACTTGCAGTAAGGCCGGTAGCAGTTGCTTCCAGGTCATTCCTCGAATGGCCAACCAGCGGATTCGAATACCGTATTCCACCAGTCCCAGGTTGGCTCCCCACTTTGAATCTCGAGCATGCTTGTGTGCCCAAAAGACAAATGAATGTCCACAAATCCACACACATATGTCCGGAGGCAATATATCTGCAAAAGAAACTAGAACAATTAATGTGACATATTCAATTTCCCTTCCCGAATATATCCTTTTTATCTATTCGAACGCCATCTCCCCACATGCTGAATTAACTCCACCGAACCGCCTTCGTGGGCTACATTTGAAGCCGCACCAATTCAAAAAGAATGTGTGCCATAATCCTGGGGCTCCAGACCCATATACCTTAAACCTTTTTTCAGCACAGCTGTAAATTGGTACCTAGTCAAAGGCATACCATTCTTATGTACCAACCATACTTCCCCACCCACCGGCCTTACTCCATTATAAACCACTGCACACCGAACTGGACAAAATTCCAAACTTGGAACCGCACGCAGAGTAATCCACGTGCCTTTTCCTTCTTGATCTGTTTTTGATTTGCGCAAATATAAACGCAACACCCCATTTTCCACCAGGACATCCCTTCTCTTCAAACCCTCCTCCTCCAATGTTTGCTTCGAGGAAACTACCAATTCCCCAATCCTGCAAGCTGCAAAGAAGGCCACCACAAAAGCCACCTGAAATAGCAGTGTTTCATAGGCCGTAAAACAAATCTTTGGTAACACCTTACACAACTGGACTACCTGTGCATAAAACAGAGGCCGCCTCACCCTCCCTATCCGTGATTTTCCTTGTTCTCTAGAAAAACCACACAATAACATACGAATCAAATATGTCCTCGCTGGATCTGGCCAACCCAGCAATTTAGACACAAATGCTATTGCAGCCATCATCTGGGACACCATCCCAAACGACCATTTACTGTCCACTGCAAAACCAACAAGTTGGACCACTCTCTCCTCACCAATAGGAAATACCAATTCCCAATCCTTATCCTCTAGGAAAGTTAAGAATCGTCGCCATCCAACTCCATAAGCCTTCCAAGTATTCTGAGCTAATGCTCTCATCAACAGCGTTTCACAACCTCCTGAAAATTGTCCCACAAATCTTCGGAGATCCTTGTAGGCTCCCAATCTGCTGATGGGGCCAAAGCTCTGAAACGATGTAACTGCAAACGAGACAAAGCATCAGCAATCTCATTACAAACTCCAGGCACGTGCCTAGCTGTTAACTATACATTTAACTGCGAACATTTTAGCACAATTAATCTCAACAGCTCTACTAACAGTGGACAGCGCGAATACTGCCCATACCACTGACATGTTATCAGAATAAAAGGCAATCCTCCTGTTACACAGCCTCCGTTCCCATAAGCACAAAGCTACCCAAATTGGGGTGGAGGAGTGGCCTAGTGGTTAGGATGGTGGACTTTGGTCCTGGGGAACTGAGGAACTGAGTTCGATTCCCACTTCAGGCACAGGCAGCTCCTTGTGACTCTGGGCAAGTCACTTAACCCTCCATTCCCCCAGGTACAAATAAGTACCTGTATACAATATGTAAGCCGCATTGAGCCTGCCATGAGTGGGAAAGAGCAGGGTACAAATGTAAAAAAAAAAAAAAATTGGAAATAATTCCAACAACGCAATGTTCCTACACAAACCCATTTCTTTCCACCATTGAGGCCATACTTCCATGCACCATGCCCCTCCAAAATAAATCCCAAATCCAATCTCTCCTGATGCATCAGTGAATAATTGCAAATTCACATTGGACACCAATACCTCTTGCCACACAAATGCCATTAAACACTGACAAAAATTTCCTCAAGATCTGCAAATCTGCTCGTACTGCCTGTGTTAAACGCACTCGAAAATGCCTCCTCCGCAAATCCACCGTTAACAATGCTAATCGTCTCGAAAACACTTGGCCCATAAGAATCACCCACGCTGCAAAATTAAAATGATCCAGCAAAGACTGAATCTCCTTCAACATCACCTTTTTCTTGGTGCACACTCTATCAATCTCCTGACGCAAAACCAGAATCTTTTCTCTAGGAAGCCTAGACTCCATTCTCACTGAATCTAATTCTATCCCCAAAAACACCAACGCAGTAACTGGTGTTCCTTTTCCACAGCCAAAGGAACACCTAACTCCTTTGCTACTGTTCGAAACACTGACATCAATGCAGCACACTGCAAAGAATTTTCTGGACCCCCAAAAAGAAAATCATCCAAATAATGAACTATAGAATCCCAACCACTAACCTGTTCCACTACCCAATGTAAAAATGTAGCAAATGCTTCAAAATAAGTACAAGAAATCGAACACCCCATTGGCATACATTTATCAAAATAAAATTTTCCTTCAAATTGAAATCCCAACAACCGAAATGCTGAAGGGTGCACCGGCAATAAATGGAATGCTGCCTCAATATCAGCTTTTCCCATTAATGCACCTTTTCCTAACTTCCTCAACAGATCCACCGCCTGCTCAAAACTTGCATGTTGCACGGAACACAACTCTGGATCAATAAAACTATTCACATCACAACCTTCCGGGTATGACAAATTATGAATCAACCTATACGTACCCAGTTCTTTTTTCGGTATCACACCCAATGGAGATATAACCAAATTTTTAATTGGTGGGTCAACAAACGGGCCAGCTATCCGCCCCAAACTTAATTCCTTCTTCAACTTCTTCCTAACTACCTCCACATGCTGAATCACAGATACCGCATTCTTACACTTATGATCCAACACTGGGCCTTCAAAAGGGATCGGAAAACCTTCTGAAAAACCGACCCACAGCAAATATGCATCTCCACCGCACGGATAGCGACCCAACCAATTCTGTAAAGCTGATACCTTAATAGGAGAAGGGACCTTGCCAACCCAAACCGGGGCCACTTGAAGTTCCTCCTCGCCCCGACCTTCACCGACCCCCCCCCCCAAGCATCCTCTTGGGCATTTAAATACTGGATGGAATCTTTGACATACACTGCAGCAGTGCTGGAATCTACAGGCAGGCCTGTTACATCGTCCTGCATTAAATTGGAAACAAGCATTACCGGGGGAACTCCCTTTTCCCTCCAATCCGCTTGTCCCCAACCCTCCTCCTCCCCCCATCCCGAAACTTCCTGTTCGACCCATGCCAACTCCCCCGATATTTCCAACTGAGCCACCACCATACCCGGGAAATCCAGCAGAGGCTCCTGAACGAAAGGGGGGATAAACAGCAGGCGTAAAATTAGCAATCCACAAATCCACATCTCAGACCCCCCAATTCTCAGATTTGTCCTTTGCCAAACTCCGTCTAAACTGCTCATCATAATTTACCCAGGCCCAAGCTCCATACATTTTATAAGCTCTCAAAATTAAATCACAATAACTCCATAAGCCCGGGTAAAGAGCCGGTTTTTGAGCTCCAAGAACACTCGCAAATACATGAAAACTTAACATCCAATTCATAATCGTCTTTGGTACTCTCCCTCTTTTCTTCTTTCCATCTTCTTTACCCCCATCCTTCCCCACACTACCCTCCCTATCCCGCACTAACAGAGCAAATAAATCTATATATTTTCCTTTTAAAATTCTCTGCTTCCATTTTAACGTTATATAACAGTCCAAAGGCGCAATATTACATACTGTATGACCCATTCTTGAACCCATAACCGCACCTGCCATTTGAGTATCCCCCATCCTCATTACAACATTCCCTCCATCAACTTCTTCATCCGAAGAAGAGGAAGAAGACCCTGATGAATCCCAAGAGCCTGAAGACTCCCACACCTGCATCGGATCTCCTGTTCTACCCCTCTTCCGCCTTTTTTTACTATCCAATCTCCTGACAACATGACACAAATTCCGCAAAAATTTTTTATTCCGCAACTTCTTCCTCAAACCTTTTCCCGTCATCCCTTTTCCCCGACTATCCCGATCTCTCGCACCCTCCCGCATTCCCCCCCCCTCCCACCCCCTGCTATATCCCATTACACCCATTTCCTCCAACTCACCCATTGCTCTCCCAGAAGAAGGCCCCTCCAAAGGATCCTCCACCGCAGCATTCTGCACCGGGACCTCCACTCGCCTCTGCATAACACGAGCCATGTCACGAATTACAGCCCCACCTTCCACCCTTTGACTCATCTCCTGCTCCATGTGCACTCCCACCTGACACCCTATTTCAACACCGTGTCCAACATTCTCCCCTTCTGCACCATCACCAGCTCTCACTATATTCAACATATCCCCCCCCAGTACTCACCCCGTCAGATATACCCCCACAATTCTTTCTTTTCCCACTCACTTTTCCCCCACCTCTCATTCTTTTTTGGACCCATTCTCAACTCCTTTAAAAGTCCGCAATCACCCCAATTCACTTTCTCCCCAAAACCACCACTAAGAGACCTGAGCCACCACCCTCTCCTCTTAATCAAATGTCACAAACACTCCTTCCCAGCCCACAAAAGAATTCAACCCCCTTTTGCTTATCCCCCCTCCAAACCCCCCGCCCCCGAACTCCCCTAAGCTCTTGCACCAACTATAAACCGTTTCTTACCCCTTAATCATCCCAATATCACTCTCCACACACCTCCTCCCCTGCCCAAATGAACCTCACACCTCCCAAACACTGTAAAACATCTCACTTACCGCTCCCAGCCATCCAATCCCTCTGATTTCAACTCTCAAACAACCCGCTCCCACACACTCCTCACTCACCCACCCCTTTTCCCGAAACACCCGTCACCTCTCCGTTTTCACGGCCTACCTTACCCACAAACCGCCAGCCCCAATACTCCTTCCCTATATCACTCCCCTTCCACTCCGAAACCGGAAGTGCCGTCGCCAACACACCGCTCACTCAGCCGCCCCCCCCCCACTCTTAACACACACATCTGCCCCCCGTTTCGCCGCCCCCACACACAAAACACCGCCAACCCAATACCTCTTCCCTATTCCTCCGTTTACTTCACCTCCGTGAAACCCGGAAGTGGCGTCGCAAATCACTCCTCGATGGAAATACCAAGCCTCTCACTTTCCCACCTCAGGTAAGAACAAATTTCTTCCGTTTTTTCCCTTTTAAACCCTTAAAAATCCTTCAACTGCCTTCTATCCACCTTCCCCCTCTCCTACCTAATTAACAATGCCTTCTTAGCGCCAATTTTCCTCCTATCCTGTCCCTTTCCTTGCAACCAATCCTATCCCTTCTCTTTCACCCAATCCCCTTTCCTTTCCCTTGTTGTTGCCCTGCCAGCCTCCCATGAACCCACCCACTACCTTCTCTTTCCCCCTTCCCCCATCTTTCTTTTAACTTGGCTGCTTCTGTCTCAGCCAATGTTATCACCCTCACCGATTAACGGTGAGGGTTTCCTTATAGGTGTAGCTACAGGAGGGGTCCCTGATAGGCCAGGGGCGGGGGAAGCAAACACTTACCTCTCCAACCTGTCCCTTATCACAGTCCAGGCTTGAATGGAGAGACTCCTGGGTGGCAGGTGGTGGTGGTGGGGAAATAGAAGTCTCCTGTGCCTTACGCACAGGTACACCAGTAGCAGATTTTCTGCTGTGGTGAAATTAGGTTCTCTCCGGAGAGCCATTTTCCCAGTGGAAAGCGTGCATTGCCTTATATGAACGGCCATGCGTGATGGCCATCCTTACACGCACGGCTCCATATATGGTTCAACATTCCATATATGGATAGGTCAGTACGTGCACGTCTTGGCATGTATAATGGCTCCATACATGGCCGGCTGTGACACATGGTTGTCCATGGACTCTGCCGTCATGCATGCGGGGCCTACATGCGGAGTTTTCCTTATATGCGAGTTTTCCTTATATGGATCATTATCAAGTGTGCAAACTTCATATATACACAATAAAATGAGTATGTTCGTTATATTTCCCATAGCTGCATGTTCCGCAAGTACAGTGCATGTAGTTGTGGACATCCAGGTAGGGAGAAATATAAGGAACATTGAGAAGCGCAGTGCTGGGGCTGGGGAAGGGGATGGTGCTGGGGATGGTGCTGGGGAAGTGGATGGTGCTGGGGATGGTGCTGCAAGGGTGCTGGTTCTCACATAACTGCCATATTTTTCCTATACTTTGAGCGCATCTGATTTAGCCGTGTTCAAGTACGATAATGGAATATCTGAGGCCGGTCTTTTTCCTATACTTTGGCCTTCCCTGATTTGGCCGGGTCCCACCGTATTATCAAAACGAAAGATGGACGACCATCTTGTTTCGAAAATATGGTTGACTCATCCCCTTCACGGCACTGTCCTCGGAGATGGCTGGCGCCGTTCGATTATGCCCCTCTATGTTAGCTTGACAATGCCAGCATAAATTAGTTGCTAATAGTTTTGCATTATGCATTTTACGTGGGGTCCATACAGCTCTATGATATAAGAAAAACATTGACTGCAAAACATTTGTAGTCAGAGATAATCAAAGTTTAGGTTGTATAGAGTTAGAAAGTTTGTGTTTACTATCTATTTCCCATGTCTCCTGTAATATAGAATTGACTTTGTAATGTATTGTAAGCTTCTTATAAATATTAGAAGCTCACAATACATTAGAATATTATAAATATTAGAAGCCATATGGCCTTTGTTCATTAGTATTTCAACAAACTGGTATATGGAAGGTTCTTGAATAATATCAGGTGGCAATAAACCAGTTTTTTTAATACAATGTGACAGCTGTAACCAATGGAAGTGTTGAGTATTAGGGAGGTGAAATTGCGTTTGAAGTTCCTGCAAAGATAAGTTATTTCGGCTTTGTTGGCAAAGATCTTTAATAGTCCATATGTTACAATGAGTCCAAGATTCCCAATAGAATGTGTTTTTTGTTGATTTGGAATTTGGAGTTATTCCAGATAGTTATTTGTGATGTAGAGGGAATGGGTAAGTTGAGCAATTTGTCAAGATTCTGCAAACAAACTTTGATGTAGTTAATTATAGGATTGTCTATCTTGAAAGGGACAGTGGTCATATAAATGAGATGATGCATAGGAAAGTAGCAGAATAAATACTGTTCTAATTGTAGCCTTATAGGGACGTATTTTTTTTCAAAAGGAAACCAGTGATAGCCTTGTTGAGCAATAATGCTTTTAAATTTTTAAGGAAATTCTTGGGGTTTTAGATTTCCAAAGGAAGGTGATATGGAGCTTTTCTATTTGTTTATAAAATGAGGGTTGGAAAACGACCGGAACCATACTTAATACAAAGTTTATTTGGGGGGAAATCATCATTTTAATGGTCTCTATTCTGCCCCACCAGGAGATATGTAAAGGATGCCATTGCAGAATAAGATCCTTGAGGAGTTTGACTATTTTTTCACTGATGCACTTAATAGTGTATTGTAGTGTTTACTGTAAATCAATACCAAGATATCTAAGTCCTTTAGAGAACCATGCAAGATTGTATGGTTGGATTAGATCAGGTACTGCGTGTATGTTAAGCGACAGAACTTCTGTTTGGATTGATTAATTTTGTATCCAGAGAAAACCGAGAAGGATTGTATAAGGGGAGGAAGAGAAGTCGCTGGATTAGAGATATAGAGGAGTATATTGTCTTGTAAGCGGAAATTTTAAACTGTTTATTTTGACAAGTAATTCCTGTTCTTTCGGCGTGACAGTTAATGGCAAGAAGAAGTGGTTCTAAAGGCAGATTGAATAGGTATGGAGACAAGGGACAACCTTGTCTCGTGCCTCTTTGAAGCGCTATATTCTCAGATAAATGATTATTGGCAATTATTCTAGAGTGGGGCGAGTATAAAGAACTTTGATTTTATTTATCAAATCTGAAGATGCCCCAAACCAGTAGGTATCGCCATTCTACTCTGTCGAATGCCTTTTCTGCATCTAACGACATTGCTACAATAGGACAGTCCTGAGTCTTGGAAACCTAGTGTTGTCTGATATTAGTCTGTTTGGCATAAAGCCTATTTGGTTTGGAGATCTAACTTTACTAATTACTTCCTTTAATCTGTTTGCAATTAATTTTGCGTAAATCTTGTAGTCTGTATTGAGGAGGGAGATGGGCCTGTAATTCTGTACTATTTGAGTATCTTTATTAGGTTTAGGAATTACTGTAATAATAGCTTCAGTAAATCTACTTGTGGAGACATTTGTGGGATCTAGAACATTATATAATTGGAGAAGGACAGTAGAAAGAGAACTGTGAAATATTTTGTAGAATTCCACAGGAATGCCATCAGGGCCTGGTGTTTTGTGAGAGTGCTTGAAGAAATTCTTTTATATTATATGTTTTTTTGACATGTTTTCATTGTCTGAGTCAGACCATTGTGGATGTTTAAGATGTATGAGGAAGTTTTGGGCTTTTGTGTAGTCTTCATCTGCCTCAGACATTTACAGTGGGGGAAATAAGTATTTGATCCCTTGCTGATTTTGTAAGTTTGCCCACTGACAAAGACATGAGCAGCCCATAATTGAAGGGTAGGTTATTGGTAACAGTGAGAGATAGCACATCACAAATTAAATCCGGAAAATCACATTGTGGAAAGTATATGAATTTATTTGCATTCTGCAGAGGGAAATAAGTATTTGATCCCCCACCAACCAGTAAGAGATCTGGCCCCTACAGACCAGGTAGATGCTCCAAATCAACTCGTTACCTGCATGACAGACAGCTGTCGGCAATGGTCACCTGTATGAAAGACACCTGTCCACAGACTCAGTGAATCAGTCAGACTCTAACCTCTACAAAATGGCCAAGAGCAAGGAGCTGTCTAAGGATGTCAGGGACAAGATCATACACCTGCACAAGGCTGGAATGGGCTACAAAACCATCAGTAAGACGCTGGGCGAGAAGGAGACAACTGTTGGTGCCATAGTAAGAAAATGGAAGAAGTACAGAATGACTGTCAATCGACAAAGATCTGGGGCTCCACGCAAAATCTCACCTCGTGGGGTATCCTTGATCATGAGGAAGGTTAGAAATCAGCCTACAACTACAAGGGGGGAACTTGTCAATGATCTCAAGGCAGCTGGGACCACTGTCACCACGAAAACCATTGGTAACACATTACGACATAACGGATTGCAATCCTGCAGTGCCCGCAAGGTCCCCCTGCTCCGGAAGGCACATGTGACGGCCCGTCTGAAGTTTGCCAGTGAACACCTGGATGATGCCGAGAGTGATTGGGAGAAGGTGCTGTGGTCAGATGAGACAAAATTGAGCTCTTTGGCATGAACTCAACTCGCCGTGTTTGGAGGAAGAGAAATGCTGCCTATGACCCAAAGAACACCGTCCCCACTGTCAAGCATGGAGGTGGAAATGTTATGTTTTGGGGGTGTTTCTCTGCTAAGGGCACAGGACTACTTCACCGCATCAATGGGAGAATGGATGGGGCCATGTACCGTACAATTCTGAGTGACAACCTCCTTCCCTCCGCCAGGGCCTTAAAAATGGGTCGTGGCTGGGTCTTCCAGCACGACAATGACCCAAAACATACAGCCAAGGCAACAAAGGAGTGGCTCAGGAAGAAGCACATTAGGGTCATGGAGTGGCCTAGCCAGTCACCAGACCTTAATCCCATTGAAAACTTATGGAGGGAGCTGAAGATGCGAGTTGCCAAGCGACAGCCCAGAACTCTTAATGATTTAGAGATGATCTGCAAAGAGGAGTGGACCAAAATTCCTCCTGACATGTGTGCAAACCTCATCATCAACTACAGAAGACGTCTGACCGCTGTGCTTGCCAACAAGGGTTTTGCCACCAAGTATTAGGTCTTGTTTGCCAGAGGGATTAAATACTTATTTCCCTCTGCAGAATGCAAATAAATTCATATACTTTCCACAATGTGATTTTCCGGATTTAATTTGTGATGTGCTATCTCTCACTGTTACCAATAACCTACCCTTCAATTATGGGCTGCTCATGTCTTTGTCAGTGGGCAAACTTACAAAATCAGCAAGGGATCAAATACTTATTTCCCCCACTGTATAAGGTGTCATAAAATTGATGAAACGATTTCAGTATGTCAACTGGTGCAGTTACTACTTTGTTTTGATTGTTTTTTATAGATGATATATGAGTTTTAGATCTTTTATGGTTAAGATAATTAGCTAGAATCTTACCACTTTTGTTATTTCCATTATAGTAATGTAATTTAGTTTGAAAATTTTCCTGAGTGGCTGACTCACTAACTATTCTGTTATATTGATATTTAAGTTGATACAGTTCTGTTAAGAATTTCCTGTCTTGTGTGGTATGAAAATTGCCCTCACTTTCTTTAATTTGTTTTTCTAGCCTTTCAAGCAAGGCATTTTGTTCTTTCTTTTTGGACGCTGTAATAGAGATCATTTCACCTCTCAAAGTGGCTGTGACGGCTTCCCAGCTTCCCACACTATAAGAGGGGAAATTGTGGAATCTGAAAAAAATTGTGAATAAAGTCATTTATCCTTTGTTTGATTTTTGCATCAAATAGAT
The DNA here is from genome assembly GCF_901765095.1 of Microcaecilia unicolor. Taxonomy (NCBI): domain Eukaryota; kingdom Metazoa; phylum Chordata; class Amphibia; order Gymnophiona; family Siphonopidae; genus Microcaecilia; species Microcaecilia unicolor. The sequence continues at coordinate 72,922,120 of NC_044039.1, read as the reverse complement.
TAGCATTCATATGCTATAAAGGGGATTTGGTGCTTATATTTTGGCATGAAGAAAGATTTAATGTGATAGGAGCATGGTAAGAAATTACAGTTGGACATATATTAGCATTGAGGAAGATAAGAGAAAATAATATATTCTAGAGAAACTATTGTGGGGTGGGGAGAAATGTGTGTAGTCTCTCGTATCTGGATGTTTTGTTCTCCAAGGATCTATTAAGTTTAGCTGAGAGATTGAGAATTGGAGTGCAGTGGCAGCTTTGGATGTGTGTTTAGATGTGTGAGTACTGCTATCTAACCAAGGATTAAAGTCACCAGCCATAATGATAGGGACTGGAGCAAAAGAAGAGATTCTGAAAAATTACAGAAGGACCTTACGAGACTGGGAGACTGGGCGGCTAGATGGCAGATGACGTTTAATGTGAGCAAGTGCAAGGTGATGCATGTGGGAAAAAAGAACCCGAATTATAGCTACGTCATGCAAGGTTCCACGTTAGGAGTTACGGACCAAGAAAGGGATCTGGGTGTCGTCGTTGATAATACACTGAAACCTTCTGGGGTGATATGATACAGACGTTCAAATATTTGAAAGGTATTAATCCGCAAACAAATCTTTTCCGGAGATGGGAAGGCGGTAGAACGAGAGGACATGAAATGAGATTGAAGGGGGGCAGACTCAGGAAAGATGTCAGGAAGTATTTTTTCACAGAGAGGGTGGTGGACGCTTGGAATGCCCTTCCGCGGGAGGTGGTGGAGATGAAAACGGTAACAGAGTTCAAACATGCGTGGGATATGCATAAAGGAATCCTGTGCAGAAGGAATGGATCCTCAGAAGCTTAGCTGAAATTGGGTGGCGGAGCAGGTGGGGGGAAGAGGGGTTGGTGGTTGGGAGGCTAGGATAGGGGAGGGCAGACTTATATGGTCTGTACCAGAGCCGGTGATGGAGGCGGGACTGGTGGTTGGGAGGTGGAAAATACTGCTGGGCAGACTTATATGGTCTGTGCCCTGAAAAGGACAGGTACAAATTCAAGGTAAGGTATACACATATGAGTTTGTCTTGGGCAGACTGGATGGACCATGCAGGTCTTTTTCTGCCATAAGTACATAAGTAATGCCATACTGGGAAAAGACCAAGGGTCCATCGAGCCCAGCATCTTGTCCACGACAGTGGCCAATCCAGGCCAAGGGCACCTGGCAAGCTTCCCAAACGTACAAACATTCTATACATGTTATTCCTGGGATTTTGGATTTTTCCAAGTCCGTTTAGTAGTGGTTTATGGACTTGTCCTTTAGGAAACCGTCCAACCCCTTTGCCGTCATCTACTATGTTACTATGTTCTGCTCAGTGTGCTGCTGCGGCTCGGAAAGTGAATAGAATGTTGGGTATTATTAGGAAAGGTATGGAAAACAGGTGTGAGGATGTTATAATGCCGTTGTATCGCTCCATGGTGTGACTGCACCTTCAGTATTGTGTTCAATTCTGGTCGCCGCATCTCAAGAGAGATATAGTGGCATTGGAAAAGGTGCAGCGAAGGGCGACTAAAATGATAGCGGGGATGGGACCACTTCCCTATGAAGAAAGACTAAGGAGGCTAGGGCTTTTCAGCTTGGAGAAGAGACGGCTGAGGGGAGACATGATAGAGGTATATAAAATAATGAGTGGAGTGGAACAGGTGGATGTGAAGCGTCTGTTCACGCTTTCCAAAAATACTAGGACTAGGGGGCATGCGATGAAACTACAGTGTAGTAAATTTAAAACAAATCAGAGAAAATGTTTCTTCACCCAACGCGTAATTAAACTCTGAAATTTGTTGCCGGAGAACGTGGTGAAGGCGGTTAGCTTGGCAGAGTTTAAAAGGGGGTTAGACGGTTTCCTAAAGGACAAGTCCATAAACCACTACTAAATGGACAGGAAAAATCCACAATTCCAGGAATAACATGTATAGAATGTTTGTACATTTGGGAAGCTTGCCAGGTGCCCTTGGACTGGATTGACCGCTGTCGTCGACAGGATGCTGGGCTCGATGGACCCTTGGTCTTTTCCCAGTGTGGCATTACTTATCTTTGGGACAGAGTGTGGAAGAATTCAGGTGAGTCACTGTTAGGTGCATAAACATTCACCATTAATAATTTTTGTGAAGAAATTTCTATTTTAACAATCATCTAACGCCCTTCTGTGTCATCTAACTGTTCAAGAATTTTATACTGAAGTTCTTTATGCTAAAGTATGGAAACTCCGTTTCGTCTACCCACTGAAGGGAGCATCTATGGACTGTAACAACCATTTATAGGAAGAAGTTAACTTACTTAAATTGTTATGGAAGGTTTACGTTTTTTTTTTTTTTTTTTTTTATTATTTTATTTATTAGTATAAATCATTATTTCATTACAAATTATGAATGTGCAATAGGCATTGACAACAGGAAATAATGAAAAAGAAGAAAAAAAAACTTTTAAAGCCATTTCGTCCACAAGTTAAGAAACATTGGTTCCAAGAATCAGGAAATATAAACAAAACAAGGCAATAAGAAAATAAATCCACCAATTGCTACCTCGGGGTTACTGATCCCAGCCTGCTATTTTATGGGGGGCATACAACATTCATATCTGCTCTAGCATCAAGAAATTCTTTTAACTGTTTAGGGTCAACAAATTGAAACTGTTTACCCTCAAACATAAAGTTACATATACAAGGAAATCGTAAAACAAAATTTATTCCCAATGCCATCGCTCTAGGACGTAGTTCCAAAAAGGCCCTACGTCTAGCTTGCATAGGTCTTGAGAGGTCAGGAAAAACACGAACCTTTGAACCCATAAACAGATTTTCTAAGTGCCTTAAGGAAAGTCTTAATATTGCATTGCGATCAGGCTCCAAAACAAAAGTAACAAGCATAGTAGACCTCTGGGTAATAATCTCTAGTGAGCTCTCAAGGAATGAAGTTAAATTCATTCCATCCCCCACCGCTTGGAGGTTTTCAACACCCCCTTGTGGGTTCCAGATGTAATAGGCCCGTGTTATGGGGGGCAATGAATCCTTGTCCATTCCAAGAATGTCCACCATATATTTCTTGACCATTTCAACAGGAGAAATCAAAGGAGACTTAGGGAAATTTAGAAACCTAAGATTAAGTCTCCGAATCTGGTTCTCCAGGTATTCTGTTCGTTTGTGAAGAAAAGTATTGTCCTTAACCAAAACAGTCTCTAAAGTTCCCATCTCTTGTATTTTAGTATTCAAATTTTCCAGTTTCAGGGCCTGTTGAGCAGATACCTGTGCTTGGAGTAGCGCAGCTTCAGAAATAATTTTTATATTTTCAGTGTTCTCTTTTAACATAGGTTGCATAGAGGTTTGAATATTGTGTACCATATCCCATAGTGACTCTAATGTCACAATTGCAGGTCTAACCACGCCAAAAGTTCCAGGAGAGGGTTGAATGTGAGCACCAACCTGAGAAAGTTTAGAAACAATTCCCAAAGGAAGTACCTGTAAGGCTGATTGAAAAAGTATTTCTTTCTGATGGGGTTCACATTCTATCGCCGCAGACCTTCCCTCGAGCAGATTAGGCTGAACGCCGTCGTTCTCCGTCCCTGCTTGGGCTGACAGCAATTCCCTTCCGGGTTGAGGCGGAGCAATACGCTCTACGGGGCTCAGGGAAGCCCCGTTAGCGCTCTCAATCGACGCCGATGTGTCGAGAGCGGCAGAGGGGGTCGAGGCTCCCCGAGGTCCCGGTAGCTGCTTTGGGAACTGAAGTGTCGTCTGCCGTAGCGCCAAGGACGTCTCAGGAGCCGAGGAACGCTCCTTAACTTTCCCCCTCCGTTTCCCCATCAAGGAGACCACAGAAGCAGCGAAATCAGCAGAAGAACAACGGAAACACCTCAGCAGCTAACTCAGGTGCGTCTAGTCAAAGCGCCATCTTGGAACCAAGGGCCAGTCATCGGTTTACGTTTTTTAAGATGCATACTTTCTTACGTTTGACAGGATGTTTTAAACCATTTACGTTCCAGGAGACAAATTTTAGAGCTGAATTAGAGGATATGTTACTGGTTATGGTCATACAGAGCATTTTGATCACGCTCATATATCTGCAGAAATACAATAAGGAAGATTCTCTCCCATGCACTAAAAAACAAGAAGATTTGGAGAGCTAAGGAAAACCTAGCTCATACCCTCATGATCAAAAGCAAACGCCGGCGCTAGAGGCTGTTAGTGTCATACTAGTACCAGAGTTTGCTACCGCCCCATGATTAGAGCCCTCGAGGCTGTAGGTCTCATGATTTTCCTCAGTTTCTCCAGCTCTGGGTTGTATGTCACTACAAGGGGGATTCTGTCTGTGGCTTTTTTTTCTTTGTACTGTAGCAGATTTTCCCTGGGTGTTTTGAGGGAGGAGGCAATATTCTTGGAGATTATTTTGGGGTTGTAGCCTTTCTGTTTGAAGAATGCAGTCAGGGTTTCAAGGTGTCTGTCTCTATCCCCTGTGTCCGAGCAGATACGGTTGTATCTTGTGGCTTGGCTGTAAATAATGGATCTTTTTATATGTGAAAGATGGAAGCTGGAGTTGTGAAGGTAGCTGCATCTGTCTGTGGGTTTCTTGTATATAGATGTTTGTATACAGCCATCACTGATTGAGACTGCGGTGTCCAAAAAATTGACTTTTTCTAGGGAGTAGTCAATTTTGAATCTGATTGTAGGATGGTATGTATTGAAGGAATAGTAAAATTGTTTCAGAGTTTCTTCCCCTTCCGTCCAAATCATAAAAATGTCATCGATGTACCGGTGGTATTTTAGAGGTTTGATCTGGCATGTATTCAGAAATGTCTCTTCCAGCTTAGCCATAAAAAGGTTGGCATATTGGGGTACGTTTCAGTTTATTATATCCGGCTAAGCTGCGGATCCTTCACAATGAAACTTTACAATTCTATGATACTGTGGAAGTGGCCCAGGCTTTTGTTGACCAGCTGGAGCGAGAAGGACCGAGTACATCTCTCTCTCTCTCTGCCATGAGTGGGAAAGTGCAGGGTACAAATGTAACAAAAATAAAAAATATATATATTTTTTTCTTGAGCTGAGCTCTGTTGGTTGTGATGTAATACCTGGCAAGGGTGGGGGTGGGGGTGGGGGGCTAAGAGCCTATCTAGCATCTCTTTCTAACAAGAAAGGGTCCTTGGTTGGCACAGAGATTGTGCACCTTTGGTGCCCTTTAGGAGAGGGGTTGGGTTTGGGGAAGGGGAGGGGAGGGGGGACTACACAGATGGATGAACATTTCATGGGGAGGAGGGGGATGGAGGAGTTAGGTGGAGAACCCTGGTTAGTAGCCTGGGAGAGTCTATATAGGTTAACAGGTTGGGGCGGTGGGATACCCTTATCGCTCAGTAAGAGTGGGTATCAACTTTCCATATCACTTGTTCATTGCTGTTACGTACTGTGACTTGGAATGTGGGAGGCATTTCCTCACCGATTAAAAGACAAAAAACACTTCAGGTGCTCAACAACATAGCCCTACTTCAGGAAACACATCTTTAGAACATTGAAAGCTTTGTCGCTGGTAGATGGGATCTTATTTTGAATCCTCGGCGCAAGCCAAAAAGGCGGGTATTATTATATTAATCAGGAAATGGATTCAGCTTACAACTCATAAAATTATCACTGGCAATGCTGGCAGATTTTTGCTGGTACATTTAACAATAGAACGCCAGCCATTACTCCTTTGTAATGTTTATGCTCCAAATACCTACTGTAAGGCTTTTTACAAACAAATGCTTCATCATCTACAAAGTTTTGATGGGATCCCCCTTCTGATAGGAGGGGACTTTAACGAGGTGGGAGATCCAAGGTTGGACAAATCACATGGGGGGACGAGGGGATCCAGCCATGAGTCCTAGGGAATTACTATGATGAGTGAGATCCTGGATTTGGTGGATGTTTGGTGCACCTTACATCCGTTGGAGCGGGATTACACCCACCTATCTTGGGCGCATGTCACCATGTCCAGGATTGATAATAATGTTAATTTCTCAATGCCTGTTCACAGTAATACGGGCGGCAGATCATGCTATGCATGCCTAGAATTTTCTGAAACATCTCCCCGTTGCTATCAATGGAAGTTTCCTGCCCGTCTTTATAGGGATAGGAGATTTCTGGACTTTATTACACAAAAATACCAGCTATTCCGAGAAACTAATGTGGATCATATGGATACCCCAATCTTATACTGGGACACAGCTAAAGCGGTGCTCAAGGGGGAGATCATGGCCTATGTCAGTCATCAAAAAAAAGGTCAGAGATAGGGAGTTGTTTGGAAGGGGAAGTAACACGTTTGAGACGTGTCTATGGACTCCACCACAATGTATAGATTAAAACTCAGCTTTTGCAAATTGCAACACACTTTAAATGAGTTGATTCATCACAACACCCAAAAAACACACACTTATTACAGGTATCAGTTATACAAATATGCAAACAAGAGTGGTAGACTACTACTACTACTACTAATAGCATTTGTATACCGCACGCAGCGCTGAACACCTGACACAAAGAGACAGTCCCTGCTCAAAGAGCTTACAATCTAGGTAGAACAGACAGACAAGACATTAACGGGCAAGGGAATTAATAGGTAGAGAGGAGGAGGGCAAATGAGTAGTGGTTAGGAGCCAAAGGCAGAAGTGAAAAGGTGGGATTTCAGCATAGATTTAAAAACAGGTAGAGAAGGAGCTAGACGTATGGGTTCAGGAAGACAGTTCCAGGCATAAGGTGCTGCAAGATAAAAGGAACGAAGTCTGGAGTTAGCGGTGGAGGAGAAGGGGGACGATAAGGAGAAGGGGGACAATAAGAGAGATTTGTTCAGAGAGCAGAGTTCACGGGGAGGCATGTGGGGAGAAATGAGAGAGGAGAGGTAATGAGGGGCCATGGAGTGGATGCATTTAAAGGTCAGTAAGAGGAGTTTGAACTGTATATGGAAGCGGACAGGGAGCCAGTGAAGTGATTTGAGGAGTGGGCTAGTGTGGGCATAACGATTTTGGCGGAAAATAAGTCGTGCTGCAGAATTCTGGACAGATTGGCGCATCCTTGACAGGGTCCCTTTAAAATAGGTGCTTTATGGGGGGGGGGGGGGGGGGGGGGAGAAGGGGGGGCTTTGGGGGAAGGGAAGAGGGGAGAAAAGTTCAACACAAAAATGTATTAGACAATGAACAGTTAAAAAGTTGAAATGTTATAGTATGGTCTGTTGATATTTTGGCATTTGAGCTATGTAAGTTTGTAATGCAATAACAGTGGATTAAAGACAAACAGAGGGAAGGTATGAGAGGGGGATAAAACGACAAAGGCTTGATGACGGAAGACAGCGAAGTATCTTAGTTGTTCACTTAATCATGATTGAGTTTCTATATATTCAAAAGGTAGAATGTGTTTATTATTCCGAAGGTTCATCAATAAAAACGTTGAAACATAAAATAGGTGCTTTATACTCTCCCAGTTGGGTTCTGGAAAATAGGGACTCTCAAATTAATTGTACTATGAGAGATTATTATGCACAATTATACTCGCTCCCTGATCTTCCCCCATTGGAGAGTGCTATGTATCTTTCTGGCCTGAACATTACCCGACTGGATCCGAACAGTTTGGCTATACTTAATGCCCCCTTTACAGCAGAGGAGGTATCCTGGGTTCATAGGCGCCCCGTATAAGAGGCTTGCCTAATCGTGGACTTAGAGGCGTAGCTAGGTAAACAGATATTTAGAAGAGATGCTGCAGTGACCGGTCTCCCACCTCCCGCGCGAGTCTTGCACCTCCCCCGCTCTCACCCATCCATGTCGTCACTCCGGCCTGAGGCGTTCTCCCTCCGACGTCAGCGATTCACATAGAGAGTAGTTACTTACCTGTAACAGGTGTTCTCCGAAGACAGCAGGCTGCATATTCTCACAAGTGGTGACGCCACGTCAGCCCCGGAGGATTTTAAAGCAAAATCTAAAAATCTCTTCTACGACGTTCTGTCGCGCGAGCGAACGCACTGCGCATGTGCGCACACCTCTTCCCGCTCGCCGTGCGGACATGCCCCTCAGTTAAATCCAAAAGATGGAGGAGACAACTCCAAAAGGGGAAGGTGGGAGGGTTTGTGAGAATATGCAGCCTGCTGTCTTCGGAGATCACCTGTTACAGGTAAGTAACTACTCTTTCTCCAAAGACAAGCAGGCTGATATTCTCACAAGTGGGGTATCCCTAGCTTCCAGGCTTACACAACACAACAAACAGTGGTCAATTGAGTCTCGCAATGGCGAGGCCAGAATAAAATTGACCTGAAAAGAAGAAACATCTAAATGAGTGTAGCCTGGAACAGAACAAAAATGGGCTTAGGAGGGTTGGAGTTGGATTCTAAACCCCAAAGAAGTTCTGCAGCCCCGACTGCTCAAACCGACTGACGAGTCGGCTATTGCTGAAGGCAGTAGTAAGATGTGAATGTGTGGACTGATGACCACGCCGCAGCTTTGCAGATCTCTTCAATAGTGACTGATCTTAGATGAGCCACCGACTCAGCCATGGCTCTAATTTTGTGAGCTGTGACATGGCCTTCTAGAGTCAGTCCAGCTTGGACAAAAATGAAGGAGATGCACTCTGCTAGCCAAGAAGAAATTATGCGGTTTCCGACAGCAACTGGCATTAAAAGAAATAAACAACTGGGCGGACCGTCCGAGGGAGCTCGTCTGCTCCACGCAAAAAGTGCGGAGCTTGCTTTCGCCAGTGAGGGAGAAAGAATGTTGGCAAGACAACTGACTGGAGCAGATGGTACTCCGATACCAGCACCAGTAAGAACTTTGTCTGCATGCGGAGAACTACTTTGTTAAGATGAGAAGTAAGGTAAGGCGCTTGAGCTACTAGAGACCGAAGCTCACCGACCTTACGAGTTGAAGGAACAGCCACTAAGGAAAACGACCTTCCAGGTCCAATACTTCAGATGGCAGGAATCCAGTGGCCCGAATTGAGCTTGCAGCAGCTGGATGAAAACGACATTGGGACCCCAAGATACTGGATAAGGAGTGATAGGAACTCTAACCGAAGCATAAGAGCCAACTGTCAAAATTATTGTGGGTGCTAATCCCAACAGAAATAATCTCCCTTAGACACATACAAGGAATTTTCTCAATATTGGGGGAGAAATAAACCTCTCGTGAAGTGGACAGCTAAAGGCTGACCTTTCACACGTTGATGATAAGCTCTTATTGCACGAAGATGAATACTGACAGAGTTGGTCTTGAGACCAGACTCAGACAGGTGTAGAAAGAACTCAAGCAAGGTCTGTATAAGAGAAGATGCAGGATCTAGGGCCTTGCTGTCACACTAGACGGCAAACCTCTTCCATGAAAAAGAATATCACCTCTTTGTGAAATCTTTTCTGAAAGCAAGCAAGAGTCGAGAGACACTCTGGAAAACTCAACGAAACCCCACTCTCAACATCCAGACCGTGTGAGCCAGAGATTGGAGGTTGGGATGTAGAAGTGCCCCCTCGTTCTGCGTAATGAGAGCTGGAAAACATTCCAACTCCAGAAGAGGGAATTCTATCTGACGCAGCTAGAAAAGAGGAATCAGAATCATGGCTCCACAATCTTGCTTGAGAAACAGCAAAGTCTTTTCCACCAGATGTATGGGAGGATACGCATACGGAAAACCTGTCTCCCAAAGAAGGAGAAAGGCATCCGATGGTAGCCTGCCGTGAACCTGCAGCCTGGAACAGAACTGAGGGACTTTGCGATTGGACTAAGTAGCAAAAAGATCCACTGAGGGGTCTTTCGAACTATAGGCATGCTCAACTGTAGCATTATCCTGCTCAGCCTGTCGGCCAGACTGCTGTTTACGCCAATTAGATAAGTGGCTTGGAGAAAACATGCCGCATTGCGGGCCCACCGCTACATCTGCATGGCATCCTAACTCAGAAGGCAAGATCCAGTACTCCTTTGTTATCGAGTACATCACAACCCGATTGTTTGTTGAATTAAAATAATTTGGTTGGATAGCCAGGAGGGATGCAACCTTCGTCAGCAGCTTTTGACTGAGTAAGGTGCCTCAGAATCAAAATAGAGAGAATTAACCACCTCTGAGGGGAATACCGAAGACTGGCGGACAGTCGGGTAACATCCTCTAGATACCCTAAACTTGATACCACTGGGAAGCTAGGATGCGCTGAGCGGATGTCATGTGCAAAAGTGCCATGGGAGTTACGTGAACTGTGGAAGCCATGTGTCAAGAAGTCTCAATATGTACTGTGCTGTAATCTGTTGAGACGGGCAATCATCGTGTTAAGGGAACACATGCACTCTCAGTCCATGAAGATACGCTGCAACAACAGCCAGGCACTAGGAAAAAAACATACTCTGGATGCAAAGAGAGTATAAGTATCCTGTAAATCCAGAGAGCATAACCAATCGTTTTCCTGAAGTATGGGAAGAAGGATGCCCAGGGAAAGCATCCTGAACCAAATCTGTTTAGGCCCCTTATGTGTATGATGGGACGCAACCCACAAAGAAAGACCTGGAATAGAATCTCAACCCTTCTTGCCCTGGTGGAACGGGCTCGACTGCATTGGCGCTGAGAAAAACAGAGAGTTCCTCTGCAAGTACTCACTTTTGATGGAAGCTAAAGGATTAAGCTTCCAATGAACAATGTGGAGGGTTTGATTCCAGATTGAGAATGTATCCTAACCGGACTAGTTGAAAAACCCCACCGGTTGGAGGATAAAAGAAGTCACCTTTGGTGGAGAAAATGTAAACTTCCCCCCCGACAGGCAGAATGGCCGGTACGGACATTTTTTTTTTTTTTTTTTTAGTGGCTATACTGAATTGGAGCCAGTCAAAAACCCCTCTGTTTCCTGGGGAATAGGTGCAGGGGCCTGATTAGGTGCACGCCGCTGACTAGAACGAGCGTGCTGAGGCATAGCCCGAACCGGCTGTCGAGAAGTAGGAGTATAGGTACGACCCCTTAAGGCACAAGGAAAACTACTCCTCTCTCTAAAGAACTTCCAAGATGAGGAAGTGTATGCACAGCATATCTACAGTTTTCTGCTGAGTCTCCTCCTCCAGGAGAGAGGCACACAGTCATGAGAGTCTGCGCATCACTGTACCTAGAGCAGAAATCTAGGTGTTACATTACAAGTGTCGAAAATGCCCTTGGACAGGAACCTGCGACACACCGTGTGCTACCTGACCACTTGGTGAAAAGGTTTAGCCTACTCCGGTGGGAATGCTCGTAAAGATCTGACAAGACTTGATTTGGGATGCGATCATGCCAGCCTGGTACGCCATTCTCCAAAAGAGGCTAAGGATGTATGCTCTGGCCCCGGGGGCGCCGAAATAAGTTCTTAGAACTCCTATCTGTTCTGAGTGCAGAAGACTCAGGTGAAGATAGTAGTCCAGGACCTCTAGCATCTGGGCATTGGGATTCACAATCTCCACTGTAATGTCAGATGACCATCACTGAACTGAACTAACTACTCAAACAGAGCAGCTCAGATCCAAACGCGTCCGATATGGAGGCTACTATGGGTCGAGAAGTTGCCCCAGTAGGGTGCGAACACCCATACCAGAGGCAGCATCGGTGAAGGAGACCAGGTGAAAAGCCAGATGCCGCAGGAGGCGGTAGCACCCATGGCATCCAATGGTACCCATGGTCCCGAAGCCAAGGACAAAGTCTGGAAATGCAAGGGAATCGAAACCAGACTGCTAGACCATGGCACCGACGGTACCGATGATACACATGGTACCGATGGACCCCGGTACCAATGGTACCCATGGTACTTGGTACCGATGATAGTCATGGTATCTGGTATCGATGGTACCCATGATACCTGGTACCGATGGTAGCCATGACATGTGGTACCAATGGTACCCATGATATCCGGCACCAACAGCACCGACGGTACCGATGGTACACATGGCACCGACGGTGCTCATGACACCTGGTACCAATGGCACCCATGGTACCTGGTCATGATATCTGGTATCGATGGTACTCATGTGCCGACGGCATCCATGATACCTGATACCCATGCAACCACGGTACCGACGATACCTGATACTATGGTACCGATGTGGGCGATGATACCTGGTACCGATAGTCGATGGTGCCCATGATACCTGGTGCCGATGGTGCCCATGATTCCCGGTACCGACAGCACCCATGGCACCGATGACACTCGGCATCAACGGCACCCATGGTACCGATGATACCCGGTGCCGACGGGACCCATGGTACCGATGATACCCGGTACCGACGGGACCCATGACACCGACCATGGTACCAATGTAGTTGGTATCGATACTCCTCGGTACCGACGCACCGATGATACCCGGTACCGACAGCACCCATGGCACCGATGACACTCGGCATCGACGGCACCCATGGTACCGATGATACCCGGTGCCGATGGGACCCATGGTACCGATGATACCTGGTACCGACGTACCGGTGCATCGACGTCCAATGCCAGGATACCTCCATAACAGAGGGAGCAACGCTCTCGGCACCGACTGATGTCTGAAGCCCGGATACCTCCATAACCGAGGGAGCAAAGCTCTGGGCATCTCCTTTGGGTATCCCTGGCAGAGTAGAATACGTCTCGTTTCTTTGAGACACTACTTGCGCTTCACAGGGAGATGATCCGGCCCAAGACACATCCGCCGATGCGCCCGAATGACCTGCCAAGCAGGAGGCGCCGAGGCAGGTGGAGACCTATTCGATGCATAACTATACCCAGCGTGCATCGGTCTCTGTCGGACTCCAGAATGATCTCCTTTGGGCATCCCTGGCAGAGTAGAATACGTCTCGTCTTTGAGACACTACTTGCCCTTCACAGGGAGATGATCCGGCCCAAGACACATCCTCCGATGCGCCCGAATGACCTGCAGAGCAGGAGGCGCCGAGGCGGATGGAGACTCACTTCAAAGGTTACACCACTGATATTGTGTCACCAGGTTGCCCATGCAGTGGCTGACCAGGGATGCACCTGCTTAGGTTCCTGGGTTTTCCTGTGACATACACCTTCACACTTGTGGGGCTTAAAGTGCTGGAGCAGGCTGTCACAGCTCTGGAGAGCCATTTGTAAAGTTTTAATAAATGGATCCTAAAAATGTGGGCTTGTTTAGTTTGCTGGCGAGAGAGAGCCCACAGATAACAATATGCCAGCATTTTTATAAGAAAAGAGAAGCTTATATGCTTTGTTTTCCTTTCAGGCACAGCCCCTTGTGACTCTGGCAACTACTTAACTTTTCCTTGCCCCAGGTACAAAAAAGTACCTGTATATATAAGCCACAATGAGCCTGCCATGAAAGGATCAAATGAAAAAATAAAGAACACCCAAAAAGGGTAAAATTAAAAAATAAAAAAGAGATTTTACTCCGAGGACCTGAAGAAAACACGAAGCACTAACGAACTCCGTGTCTCCTCAGACGCGGAAAAAGAAAAACTGAGGGGCGTGTCCGCACGGCGAGCGGGAAGAGGTGTGCTCACATGCGCAGTACGTTCGCTCGCGCGACGGAACGCCGTAGAAGAGATTTTTAGATTTTGCTTTAAAATCCTCCGGGGCCGACGTGGCGTCACCACTTGTGAGAATATGCAGCCTGCTTGTCTTTGGAGAACCAGCCTTAATCTGCCTGCGTCGGAGCCTCTCCCTCAGACGCGTCCCGCCTCCTCTAATGCAACTTCCTGTCTTACGCAGAGGTGGGACGCGTCTGAGGGAGAGGCTCCGACGTAGGCAGATTAAGGCTGGCTATGTGAATCGCTGACGTCGGAGGGAGAACACCTGAAGCACTCGTGCAACCCAAAGAAGAGCGAGAAGGGGGGCTCCCGGAAGAAGAGCTCAAACTCAGCCGGCTCCTGCTGCCGCCCGCCTTTCCAATAGCTGTAGGCCATGCAGTTAGAGATCGGTAAGCAGCGTTGGGACAACCCGCTCCATGCTGCCAGTTCCAACTTCCAGCGCCCCTCGAGCGCCAGCCCACGAGCCAATGCCAGGCGTCAATCCGGTCTTTGAAGCTCCGCCTATCGACGCAGAGAGGAGGACTTCACTTGGTGTTTGTGGAAAGTGGAGCTGGTTGCTGCAGGAAAGGTTTTAGAAAAGCGGCTAGTTTTAACCCTGTGACTGGGAGCTGTTCCTACCAATCTTAACCTGGATTTTTAATAAAGCACAAAAATGTATGTGCGATTAACGGGTGAGAGTAGGGAGCTTTCTGTCTGATGTAAGCTTAGGAGCTGGGCAGGATTAGGCGTCTAGTAGAGCCTAGGCAAGTTAGCCTTCCATCCGGTCCCCTACCTAATGTAAATATATTTTAAAGCTTTTTTCTGTGTGTTATCAGACAATTATGGATTTAAGCTCCACCCCTAACCCCCTTTAGCCTCCCCAAACAGTTGGGCCACCGACTGCCTATGCCTGGGTTATACAGTAGGGACCACTTGGCAAGGCTCCTGGACCAGATAATTACAGGGGAGAATTTTATAAAATGTTGAGAGAGGAGGTTGTCCCACCTCTGACATTTTTTTTAAATTTCAATTTATATACCGTATCTTATTGCAGCTGCAAAACAGAATGATATATACAAACAAAATAGAACTCCAATCATGACAGAAAAGCACAGCAAGCCAGAAATAACAACAAAGGACAAAACTAGTACAGTCTATGATTTAACATACAGTTAAACCTAACCTTCTACACCTTCTCTACTATTATAATTAATTCTGTAGTGGCGGAGACACAATTCCCTGAATCTTTACGGATAGCTCAGATCATTGTTCTACCAAAGCCTGGTCGGGATACACAGAAACCGGAGTCCTATAGACCGATTTTGTCACTTAATTACGAAGCCAAATTGTTTGCAAAATTTTTGGCAAATCGTTTATCTCATATACTTTTGGATATTATCGAGGAATCCCAAGTAGGTTTTGTGCAAGGTCACAACATTACTAAAAATGTGAGGAAGATTCTAGCAACACTAGATGCCAAACATTCCTTTCATGGTGATCAGTTTTGATGCTGAAAAGGCGTTTGACAGGGTGGTATGGGATTTTTTAATTGGGATTTGGACGCCTATGGAATATGCAGTTTTTTTCAGGAGGCGATTCATGTGTTATATTTTCTTCCTCAAGCTCAGGTGTGGGTCAATGGACTGCTGTCCTCCCCTTTCTCCATTTACCAGGGTACTAGACAGGGTTGTCCACTGTCACCTTTCTTGTTTGTTCTTACTTTGGACCCCCTGATTAGAGACATTCAGAGGACACCAGATATACATGGTAATCAGTTGGGAACAGATACCTTTAAAATAGCAGCATTCGCTGATGATTTACTAGCTCATGTGATTAATCCCCGGGTCTCGGTAGGAGCCCTTCTAGAATGTATGGCAGAGTACGGGAATTTCTCGGGTTTTAAGCTAAATCTCGAGAAATCTGAAGCACTGCAGAGGGCAGCGGGCCCAGGCGTGGGCTTGGCAGGGTCATTTTCCGTTGAAATGGGCTGGTGAGTCTTTTCGATATCTTGGTGTGCGATTATCCATGGAGCCCTCAATACTGTTGAATGTTGATCGGTTGCTGCAAAACATTAAACACTCTTTTGAGAAATGAAGCCATCTACCTTTACCATTAATGAGTAGGATTAATCTTTTTAAAATTACTATCTTTCCTTGATGGCTCTATGTTATACAGGTTCTGCCATTGCACCTTTTACGGAAAGAATTGCAATTATTAAACAGGCTATATAGGAAATTTTTGTGGGAGGGGGAGGGAGGAAATAAAAAATACGCCTAGAATATCGCTATGATAACTGGACGCAGGGAGGCTTAGGATTACCTTGTCTTAGGCGTTACAATCAGGCTTGTCTTTTGCGACACCTTAGGGATTGGCTGTTTGATACTGAACAGTTTATCCTGACCGATTGGGAGCAGGCACTGTATAAGCCCTGGCATTTGAATTTTCTTTTGCAGGCGCACTCAAAAAGTTTACCCTCCTCTTGTCAAAGAAGCATTTGTTACAGCCTTTGAGGGATATTTGGCGGATCCTCTTGAAATCTTGGAACCAGAATCCGAATGTTAGTGACCGATTGCCATGCCAAGGTAATGCTGATTTTCAGCCAGGAATGGAAACAGGGCTGTTCAGAAGATGGTCGGCAATGGGTATTGTCTTGATTGAGCATTTACTTAATGAGGAAGGGGCAACAGAGACTTTCCTTAACTCACAAAGATTATTTTGCATATAGACAGCGACATCATTACTGTTCTAGTTTAGATCAGGCGGCTTTGTGCGCAAGGTTGGGTCAGAAACTTCAGGATATTTTACAAGGGAATGTCTTTGGACAGGTTTCAGTTTCTAGATTACACAAAGCTTTGGTATCTCTTCTTCCCCCCCCCCGGGAATACGGTGCACTTAAGGAGGCTTGGAGTAAAGATCTGGGGTATTAATTGAAGGGAGTAGAATTTTTAAGTCGATAAAGGATATCCCGAAGGAGGTGGGCAGTACTGAGCTCCAGGAAAGTCAATATCGGATACTCCATAGGGGATATATATCACAATCTCAGGCTGTTAGAGCAGGATGGGTATCTGATGCTCAATGTTCCAAATGTAAGTGGGGGGGGGGGGGGGCAATACCTTTTTCATGCCTTTTGGAGTTGTGATGCTGCTCAAATTTTTGGAGATCACTTCATAGATATTTAGGGACTTCATCTCTATCTGGAATAGTTATCTGCAAAATATTTCCCATAAAGCAAGAAGTGCTGTATTAAATAGGTTCCCGGGTGTTTGACAAATAATCAGACACAAGGGTGGGGTGGGGAAGGGGTTACGAAAGTAAATGTTACCAGCAGGGGCGTAACCACGGGTGGGCCTGGACGGGCCCAGGCCCACCCATTTTCTCTCCAGGCCCGCCCATCCACAACCTTTGCGCGCTGTCACTGCCCTTTTGTCCCGCGGAGGCAGCGTTCAGCGTTTCCTTCCTGCCCTGTCTTCTCCCCAGGCTCCGCTGCATCATCCCTGCAAGTGGAATCCTTTTCGGCCGTCGAGCTGCGCTGCCATACACACAGGCAGCTTCACTCCTCCCTGCCGCGTCCATTCTGGCCCTCTATGATGCACTTCCTGTTTAGGGCCGGATGAACGCGGTGGGGGAGAGCGAAGCTGCCTGTGTGTATGGCAGCACAGCGCGACGGCCGAAAAGGATTCCACTTGCAAGGACGATGCAGCGGAGCCTGGGGAGAAGACAGGGCAGGAAGGAAATGCTGAACGCTGCCTCCGCGGGACAAAAGGGCAGTGACAGCGCGGGAAGGATGTGGATTCGCGGGCCTGGAGGGAAAGTGGCTGAGCTGCAGGGACATGGGAGGGAGAGGAGGAAGGAACTTGAGGGAAGGGAGAAGCTGCTGGGACATGGGAGGGAGAGGAAGAAGGGACTGGAGGGAAAGGAGAAGCTGCTGGGACATGGGAGGGAGAGGAAGAAGGGACTGGAGGGAAGGGAGAGAGCTACTGGACATGGGAGGGAGAGGAGGAAGGGGCTGGAGAGCTGCTGGACAAGGGAGGAAGAGGAAGAAGGGACTAGAGGGAAGGGAGAGAGCTGCTGGACATGGGATGGAGAGGAGGAGGGGATTGGATGGAAGGGAGAGAGCTGCTGGACAAGGGAGAAAGAGGAAGAAGGGGCTGGAGAGGAGAGAGCTGCTGGACATGGGAGGATAGGGAGAGAAAGAGGGGAGATGGATGAAAGGATGCAGAGAGAAAGGGGAGAGACTGGAAGCAGGGCCGGTCTTAGCAAGTGCGGGGCCCTATGCAGACCAATTTGGTGGGGCCCCATCCTAGCCCTGCCCACCATAGCCCCCTGCCCCAGCCTGGCTCCGCCCCCACCCTAGCCCCACCCCATTGATAAGATTATTCCATTTTTAGAAAATTTTTTTATTTATGAAATTTCAAATAAAGACAAATGACACTAAACGTACAAAAAAACTGATTGAAATAATAAGCAAAATGCTATCATGAAACCATAAACAGCACTAATTCCAAGGACAAGATGAGCTACAACCTTATGCGTGGCATGGAAAGCCAACTTTAATTACACCGGGCTCTAAAACACCAGTGCACAACCTAGTGAAAAAAAAACAAAAGAACAAAAATGGCTGCAAACTATACGCTAGCAGAATACTGCACCTTCCTTGATCACACCTGAAAAACACATGAAGGCAAAATACTGAACTGGAAAGTAACCTCAAGAAGTCAGAATCAGCATGCAGCAATACTACAAAAATTGAAACTTACATGAAAAATATTACAGATGCACATTTCCAAAAACTGACATATTCCAATTAATAAATCCTGAATAAAATAGTTTTTTCTACCTTTGTTGTCTGGTGACTTTGTTTTTCTAATCATGCTGGCTCAGTATCCGATTGTGCTGCTATCTGTCCTCTTAATTCCGTTTCCAGGGCTTCCTTTCCATTTATTTCTTTACTTTCCGCCTTTCTTCTTCATTTCTTGCCCTACATCCGTAAGTAAAAGCTGGGTCCTCCGCAGACTTGACTGTCCAGTGGATCCAGCTTCTGCCTATTTTCTATATCCATGTGCACTTTTTCTCCTTTCTTCCTTTTCCCTCACCTCATCTCCATCCTCACTCTTCCCTTGCCTCCATCCATGTCCAGCATTTCTTCTCTCTCCTCCATCCACCCATGTCCAGCGACCCTCCTGTCCCCCCTGCCAACCATCTATGTCCAGCAACCCCCCGTCCCCTCTGCCCTCCCCTGCCATCCACCCATGTCCAGCGACCCTCCTGTCCTCCCTGCCCTCCCCTGCCATCCACCTATGTCCAGAAACCCCCTCCCATGCCATCCACCCATGTCCAGTGACCCTCCTGTTCTCCCTGCCATCCATCTATGTCCAGCAACCCCCGTCCTCTCTGCACTCCCCTGCCATCCACCTATGTCCAGAAACCCCCCTCCCCTGCCATCCACCCATGTCCAGCGACCCTCCTGTCCTCCCTGCCATCCACCTATGTCCAGAAACCCCCCTCCCCTGCCATCCACCCATGTCCAGCGACCCTCCTGTCCCCCCTGCCATCCACCTATGTGCAGAACCCCCCGTCCCCTCTGCCCTCCCCTGCCATCCACCCATGTCCAGCGACCCTCCTGCCCCCCCTGCCCTCCTCTGCCATCCACCTATGTGCAGAAACCCCCTGTCCCCTCTGCCCTCCCCTGCCATCCACCTATGTCCAGAAACCCCCCTCCCCTGCCATCCACCCATGTCCAGCGACCCTCCTGTCCCCCCTGCCCTCCTCTGCCATCCACCTATGTGCAGAAACCCCCCCGTCCCCTCTGCCCTCCCCTGCCATCCACCTATGTCCAGAAACCCCCCTCCCCTGCCATCCACCCATGTCCAGCGACCCTCCTATCCCCCCTGCCCTCCTCTGCCATCCACCTATGTGCAGAAACCCCCCCTGTCCCCTCTGCCCTCCCCTGCCATCCACCTATGTCCAGAAACCCCCCTCCCCTGCCATCCACCCATGTCCAGCGACCCTCCTGTCCTCCCTGCCATCCACCTATGTCCAGCGACCCTCCTGTCCCCTCTGCCCTCCCCTGCCATCCACCTATGTCCAGAAACCCTCCTGTCCTCCCTGCCTGCCCCTGCCATCCTGTCCAGAAACCCCCCTCCCCTGCCACCATGTCCAGCGACCCTCCTATTCCCCCTGCCCTCTCCTGCTATCCTCTTCTCCCCCCCAACCAAGGAAGGTTAACTTTTCTTTTAAATTTACCCTCCATCACCGCCGGGAATCCAGCACAGCAGCGTCAGTGAAAACGCTCCTCCCCTCCCGAGGGCGGGACAATGAGAATAAACAAATCAGGAAGAGCTTCTGTTCTGCTACAGACGTCGGGGGGACTCGGGAGGGGAGGAGTGTTTTCACTGACGCTCGCTGCTGTGCTGGATTCCCGGCGGCGATGGAGGGTAAATTTAAAAGAAAAATTATCCTTCCCCTTGGTTGGGGGGAGAAGAAGAGGGTGGGCAGGGTGGCGGTAAGCATGGCGCGACTGCGCCATGCTTACCTGGCTTGTTGTTTACGTCGGTGCCCTGGGAAGAGGCTGACTGAGGCGTGCTGCGCGGGGCCCCCCTAAGCGCGGGGCCCTATGCGGCCGCCTCGGCCTAAGACAGGCCCTGACTGGAAGGATGTGGAGAGAGTGTGGAGACTGAACAAAAAAGGGTAGAGAGATAGAGAGACACTGGATAGAAGGAGAGGGGAGATAGAGACACTAGATGGAAGGATCAGGAGAGAGGGTAGATGGGTGGAAGGATGAGGAGAGAAAGAGGGAAGACACTGGATGGAAGGGTAGGGAGAAAAAGGAGACACTGGATGCAAAAGAAAGAGGGGAGACACTGGAAGGATGGGGAGAGAAAGAGGGGAGCTGCTGGATGGAAAGAGGGAGAGGACAGAGTAGGGAAAGACTGGAGAATAAGAGGAAGGGGCATGTGGAGAACAAGGGTGAGGAAAAGATGAAAAGCCATAGGTGATGAACGGACAGGAAACCCTGGCACGAGAAAGATGAAGGAAAGCAGAATCTAGAGACTGGGAGCAACACAATGAGAAAAGTAAATGGCCATACAACAAAGGTAAAGAAAATAATTTTATTTTTAATTTAGGATAAAGTAATATGGTACCTGTGTTAATAAAGTTTCAGAGACCAATACTTCCTTCCTTAGGTCAGGAGAGGATACCATAACAGCATTATACTGACCCGAGGCAGGAGGTTTTGGCCTCTGAAAGCTCATTGAAAAGGGTGTTAGGCTATGAAATAAATTATTTTCTGAAACCTGATGCACTGAAAAGCAGCACTTTATCCCTGTGTGACAAATGCGTCTGATAACTGTGACTAAATTTTGCTGGGGAAGGGGGGTAGAGAGAAAATATTGTGCCCACCCACTTTAGGTTCAGGCCCATCCAAAATTGGCAGTCTAGCTACGCCACTGGTTACCAGTCCAATGATGACCTGGAGTTATAAGCGTCCAAACAACAGGTCTTCTCTGTAATAACTTATAGTTATGGCTACGGAAGGTGGGGATGGGGTGTGATTCAGTAAAGTAGATATAAATGGAGTATTGCTGTATGTTCATCATTCTATAACCGTTTGATATCTTTACTTAAACTAGTCGTGCTGGTTTTTGTTTTTGTTGTTTTTTTCTTGAGCCAATCAAAGATTTATAATCTTTACAATTTTGAAATATGTAGAATGTGCAGGGTGGGGTGGGTGGTGGGGCACCTACTTTTATTTATAGAATGCCAGCACAAGTGACAGAAAACACACATTTAGGGTGTGATCATTACACCAGCCTTATGTGTGCCATACCACACATAAATTATAGAACACTATAATTAACGCACATAATTATACTGTTTGTCCAAACTGTTCACGCACACACCCACTGGCAAAGTATGCATTTTTCTGCTAGTCATTTATGCATGAAAATGGCCACTTACGCACATAAATTATTAGACTACAGCCATTTATGCACATTCCTGCTGTCTGAAACCAGGTGGCTCTTTACAGAGTCACCCCCATAATGGGGAAAACCCATAGAGGCCATTACTTCTCTGCTGGGCTTACACACAGTATGTGGACAGCTAAGAAAAAAGATCCTGTTCCCTTTAGTCTTAGTACCAAAGAGTTCATGGATGGCAGTGGAAAATAAGAGTACTTGAAATACATTTTGCCATATATTTTATGCAGTTATTTTTCTAGTCATGAAAATAACCATGCAGGACTTGTATAGTCTTTGGCTTGTATGAGTTTTTACTATATATATTAAACATTAAACAAAAAATTGGAGAAAAGGGTATGGAAATACGTATGTGAACATTTCATTTTCTAGCAATCATTTTCAATGCATGGAGGATCATAGAGGAGTTTGCTGGGATGTGTTTTGTATTCCAGAGAAAGCAACACATGTATCACATACTACAGGGGTTGCTATGGGAATTACTCATTTTAAATGAATACAAAAGCAAATCCTCCCACTTAAATGACTTAAACACAAAGCAAACTTGTTCCAAATATCACTCATTTTTTCCTCTAAAGAACAAGATGACTTTCTTGTAATTATTTATACATCTATGTCAGTTTTATGCATTATTTGTTGATTTTTTAAAAATAATGTAACACTGTTATTATCTTGTATAGCCATGAAACAACAATATAAGGCCTAATTCAATAAAATTGCTTTTGATAGGCCAGAAAGGGAAAAGTCATTTTTGAATAAGACCCATAGAATGAAAACAAATGAGATTACACTGACAGACTATATAAATCACATTGTACATCTGCTCCCCAAGCAGTTCTGGGATAAGTTGTTATTGAAATGCCGCTCAATAAAGTGGTGCCTGAACTACTTTGTATATCTCTGCCCAGCAGCTTTTGTTCTGGTTGCTACCGGAAATTCGCTTCAGAAGTGACGCAGCTGACATGAAATTACCTTACCTAAGATCCATCAACTAAGAAAAATATACAGGCTTCAGTACTCACTGTAGATTAACAGACACAAATGCTAGACATTTTATTCATGTGGTGCTCTGGGACAGTTTTCCTCCTTTGTTCGAATAGATACCTGCACAGTGAGCTTACCACAGAAAATAAAGCCAATTACATCTTGTATGGGACACTTTTACCCTCTTTATTACAGTGTATGGGGAAATAAGAACATGCAGTTTCCAATAGATAACAGATGCCAGAACCAATTAATACTGATCCCTTCTAATTTGAGAGAACCATAAAATGGCCGACGGACAGGAGCTCTAGTACAGAGCTCCCGACCCAAAGAGGGATCTCGGGCGGACTTGGACCTCCGAACAACAACTCGGAGAGCAAACCGTGCATCCAGAGATACGGAGATAGTGAGGGTAGCCATATTCTAAGCTTTGGACGGCCTCCCCACCGATATCACTGAGACCTGGACACAGCGCCAGGGTGACCAACCTGAGCCACGAGGCCCAAGGTGAGCTTGACCACGCGACAGGTCACACGTCCGGAACGGATCAGAGATGGACTCGTGGACACCCCCTGAACCAAGACGCGGAAATCCCCAAAGACGGATACTACGATTTGGGACACTCACCTGGAATAATCACCTGAGTGCCCGGATATCCCGCCATTCGTGAACCTCCCAGCGCTGAAGCTGAGTAGCAAAGCGATAGCGAGGACGGAACCACCCCGTTAGGTTATCCATCGAAAAGCGCAAAAAACCTCTGGCCCGTGATCCAGCCCATCAGCACTGAAGACAGCAGCACGTGAGGTCGCGGAGCAGAGAGTCGGAAGCGCCAGAGGGAGCCCGGTAAGACAGCCATGCACGGCAGCCCCAAGATCGCACGCCACTCGACCCAATCTCAGCATCAGACCGGCTGCAGCTACTGACGACGACGAGACATTCGAACGGGACAACCCCTGCATCGCCAACTGATGAACGCTACCACGCCGACACCACACTGCCGTCCCCCTCCAGATCGGCTGCTTGCTCGTTGGACCTGACTCAGACCCCGCCAATCAGGCCTACCACCAACGCCAACCAGGGAGAGAGGGACCTGGCTGGTAAGTAGAGCACAGAGCGTGGGATGAATTGAGGACAGAGCTGGGTGTGAAGTGCAGCGAGGCGAACGGAGGTGAAGGTGAGCAGGGGTTCACTGGGAGTGGACATGGCACACAACAAAACTGACTGTCTAAAAGAAAAAAAAAAAGACCGAGGGAGAAACACCGGGTGCAGAAAGAAAAGAGGAGTCGTCCACGTAAGCTGCCGATGCCCAGAGAACAATATCGAATCGAGGAAGGAGGGAACTGCCTTGCTTTACCTTGCTCTGTTTTGCTCTGCCCTCCTCTGCTTGTGTTAGGGCGCCTGCGATTTTACTACCTCGATTTAAATGCTCCAGAAAGCATTACTGCTACTAGACTCCCTGTGATTTCATTTGCCTGCCACTACTAAAATGACCATGAATTGCTTGCGTTAGGACGCCTGCGATTTTACTACCTCGATTTAAATGCTTTAGAAAGCATTGCTGCTACTAGACTCCCTGTGATCTTATTTATCTGCTACTACCAGAGTGACCACAAATTGCTTGCATTAGAGCGCCTGCGATTTTATTACCTCAATTTAAATGCTTTGCAAAACATTGCTGCTACTAGACTACCTGTGATTTTATTTGCTCTGATTATTAACCAAGCATGATCAGCATGAAATGTTGCCAAGCTTAAATGCAACTGTAGGCTTTGCTTAGCTTTGAAAGTAAACCAGCTGATTGTTTGTTACGACGCCTTAAACACTGATATGAATACCAGCAAAACACTCCTAACCATCTTCTGTCTCACCCTACTTCCACACGCAAACACTACCCATGACCCAGACAACAATAACCCCACAACTCACAAATTACAAAGCAATCCCACACACACAATGCCCACCCTGAAGAACGTCCATAACAACCCAACCACAATTCACCAACTCCACGCACAACCTATGAACAACTTACCAAACCAAAGACACAATAACCAACCGAAAGAAAAAATCTCCGCATACGAACACCATCAACAAAAAGAGAAAAACAACAACAACCACCGAAGAAACAGACAACTAATAAAAATAAACACATCGAACACTTCCACAGAGCCACACCGCTTAATCCAACTAGGATACATCAATGCAAGATCAGCAGTAAGCAACTCAGTAGATATACTAGACTGGATCACCACAGATAATTTAGACCTTCTATTCATCACAGAAACCTGGTTCCACAGCCCTACAGACCCCGCCATATTAGAGACATGCCCACCAGAATACAAAATCACCCACTGGACAAGAAATGGAAAAAGAGGGGGCGGAATAGCCATAATTTACAAACCCAAATTCACCATCACAACCATGGGTGAATCTACCTCTCCACAACTCGAAATTGCCTCGACAAGAATCACTCACCCAAACCTACTAGGACACCTCAACGCAATCCTATTCTACAGGCCACCAGGAAAATGGCAAGACTCCCAAATGCAACTTATGGACTTTATCTCGAACACATGTGTCTCTGCCTCAAACATCCTCATAATAGGAGACATCAACCTACACCTTGAAGACGACACCTCTACAGGCACACGAGAATGCAAAGAATTCTTAAAACTCTGGGATCTGCACACACCTAACATGCAACCAACACGCACAAAAGGACACACACTGGACAGCATTACACATAAATTCGACCCAGACTCAAATATCCTACTTACTGACACAAGATGGACACCCACACTATGGTCTGACCACCATAAAGCATATGTCTCCCTCAACTGACGAAAAACACACATAAACGTAATCAACAAACATGAACGAACAACATACACCACGAGAGGAAAAATAGACCCCACAACATTCTGGCAACAGATCTACCAGAACGAATGGTCAACAAATGCTGACACCATCCAATTCCTCCAAGAATGGGACGATATCTGCACAACAACATTAGACAGAATCGCCCCAATCCAAACCAGAGCATCACATAGGAAAAAATCAAATCCATGGTTCACCGAAGAGCTGAAAAAACTTAAAACACAAGTCAGGAAACTAGAACGCACATGGAACAAAAATAAAGATGAACAAACACTAAATGCCTGGAAACTACTTCGGAGGAAATACAAATATACCATAAAACAGACTAAAAGACTACACTACAAAACAATGATAGGACCCAACTACAACGACACACACAAACTCTTCTACCTTGTGAATAAATTGCTAGACACCTCAACAGTTACAAACAACAGCAAAAACACACCAGATGTCGACAACCTTGCGAAATACTTTAAGGAGAAAATTATACAACTGCGACTTAAAATACCCACCAGCACTATTGAATACGCCACACTTCTAGACTGTCTAGACCCAGAAGACGGAATATACCCAGCAGACAGAACCTGGACCGATTTCGAATTACTATCAGAAGACCTCATCTCTGAAACACTTAAAAGATTTGTTAAATCCCACTGCAAACTAGACATATTTATTTATTTATTTGCATTTGTATCCCACATTTTCCCACCTATTTGCGGGCTCAGTGTGGCTTACAATACATTGTAAAAAATGGAAGTGCAGTTGGTTGCAGTACAATTATGGGTTACATTGTGAAGAATTATATAAGACAGAGTAAGTTCAAGATATTCTTAGGGGATCGAATAGTGGAATATAACAGGGGTGAGTTGAGAGGGGGGGAATACATAGTCGAGGGAATAGGGAGGTCTGACAAATTTGGTCAGTAGGTAGGGTTTAAGAGTGGTGAGAGCGCGGGAGTAGAGGTTCAGAGTAGAGAGCTGCATGGCTTCCGTCCCCGCGGGAATCCCGCGGAACCCGCGGGATTCCCGCGGGGACGGAGGCAGTTCCTGCGGGGTTCCCGCGGGGATGGAAGCAGTTCTGCGGGGTTCCCACGGGGACGGAGGCAGTTCCTGCGGGGATGGAACCAGTTCTGTGGGCTTCCCGTGGAAGTGTAAGCTGCACCTGCACCAGCCTCTCATCTACCGAATACCAATTTATTTGAGTGCTGTCTCCTCCTCCTCCTCCTCTTCTTCCTTGCTTTAACAGCATAAATGTGGAAAGTCTTCCATTAAGGAGGTGGTAGAGTCACAAATGATGACGGAATTCAAAAAGGCGTGGGATGAACACAGAGGATCTCTAATTAGAAAATGGAAGTTATATAAAAGCTAACCTTAAATGGCTGCATGTGTGTGGATATGTCAAGTGACACTTAGATGGCGACTCTGGCTGTGATGAACTAGAGCTGATACCTGGCAGACTTGTATGGTCTGTGTCTCATACATGGCAATCTGGTGTAGGATGGGCTGGAAAGGGCTTAGACAGCAACTTCAGTGGCTGGAACATGAGGACAGTGCTGGACAGACTTTTACGGTCTGTGTCCCACAAATGAGAACATGAATAGGCTGGAGTGGGCTTCGATGGCAACTCCAGCAGTTGGAACATAAGGATGGAGCCAGATAGACTCCTGTGGTTTTTGTTCCAGAAACACGAAAGAAAGACCATAATCAAGTATATAATATCACACTTGTTGATTTAATGATGAATTGATCATGAGTGTGACTATTGGGCAGAGTGGATGGACCGTTCAGGTCTATTTGCTGTCACTTACTATGTTACTATTAATCCTCTTTGCTCCCAGGCTGGTGCACAGACCTCAGCTCTGACACAGGCACAAGAATCAGATGTCACCTGACCTACTGGCGCGTGTATGTGGCGGCCTCTCAGCACACACTGCCAGTGAATCAGAGACAAATCTTACATGTGCGCACCAGAGTGTTCCAAGTTCCATTCCTTCCTTGCCTACAGTGCTGTGGCTCAAATCCAGAAAGAGACTGAGGGAGCTGACTGGAACTTTCTTTTATGTACTATTAAATTCTTACGGGGATGGGTGGGGATGGGTTAAATTCTTACGGGGACGGGTGGGGACGGGTTGGGATGGTTTAAATTTTTGCGGGGATGGGTGGGGATGGGTAAAATTCCAGTGGGGATGGGTGGGGACGGGTAAGATTCCAGCAGGGACGGGCGGGGATGGGTTGGATTTCTGTCCCCGTGCAACTCTCTAGTTCAGAGAGTGTATTGGTGCGTGTCTATGAGATTGCATGGGCTTTATGTGTTTTGATCCTTGCCGTAGATTTTCTCGAAGAGATAAGTCTTTAGTAGTTTGCGGAAGTCGGTCAGTTCGTAGGTCATTTTCATGCTGCGGGGTGGTGTATTCCAGTATTGTGTGCTCATGTATGTGAAAGTCGATCCGTGCAGTGCTTTGTATTTTATGCCTTTGCACTTAGGGAAATGGAGATTGAGGAAAGTTCGGGACGATCTTTTAGCGTTTCTGGGTGGCAGGTTAATTAGGTCGGACATGTATGCAGGGGCTTCACCGTGAATGATTTTGTGGACTAAGGTGCATACTTTAAAAGTGATGCGTTCCTTGAGTGGTAGCCAGTGTAGTTTCTCCCATAAGGGTTTTGCACTTTCGTATTTTGGTTTTCCGAAGATGAGTCTGGCTGCTGTATTCTGGGCTGTTTGAAGTTTCTTCAGTATTTGTTCCTTGCATCCTGCGTATAATGAGTTGCAATAGTCCAGGTGACTGAGTACGAGTGATTGCACTAGACTACGGAAGACAGATCTTGGAAAGAATGGTCTAATTCTTTTCAGTTTCCACATGGAGTAGAA
Organism: Microcaecilia unicolor; assembly: GCF_901765095.1. Lineage (NCBI taxonomy): Eukaryota > Metazoa > Chordata > Amphibia > Gymnophiona > Siphonopidae > Microcaecilia > Microcaecilia unicolor. The sequence goes on along the minus strand of NC_044039.1, from coordinate 72,893,927 downwards.
CATTTTTTTGTTGTGTTGTTTGCATGAGTCTCGAGAGTTAGGTGGCAGTCGATAGTGACTCCAAGGATTTTTAAGGTTTCTGAGATTGGCAGATTTAGTTTAGGTGTGTTGATGGTGGTAAATTTATTCGTGTTGTATTGGGAGGTAAGTATGAGGCATTTAGTTTTTTCTGTATTCAGTTTCAGTCGGAATGCATCTGCCCAGGTATTCATGATGTGTAGACTTTGGCTGATTTCGTTAGAGATTTCATTGATGTCTTTTTTGAATGGTATATATATCGTTACATCATCGGCATATATATGTGGATTGAGGTTATGGTTAGATAAACGTTTTGCCAGGGGGGTCATCATTAGATTGAAAATAGTTGGTAAGAGGGGGGATCCTTGCGGTACTCCACAATCAGGTGTCCATGCAGCTGACGTAGTTGAGTTTGATGTGACTTGATATGAACGTGAGGTTAAGAACCCCTTGATCCAGTTTAGAACATTACCTCCTATGCCAAAGTATTCGAGAATGTTTAGTAGGATTTCGTGGTCTACCATATCAAAGGCACTCGACATGTCAAATTGTAGTAGGAGTATATTGGTGCCGGTTGCAATCATTTATTTGAATTTGGTCATTAGGGTAATTAGCACTGTTTCTGTGCTATGATTTGACCGGAATCCTGATTGGGAGTCGTGTAGTATGGAGAACTTGTTGAGGTAGTTTGTGAGTTGTTTGGTAACCATCCCAAACAACCTCATGAAATCAGCTCCTCAACAGTTTATAATAGACCTATCGAACCACGTAAACTTCATGCTACAAAATGGACTCTTCCCAAAGGAAAAAGGAAACATCTTACTTACTCCAATACCCAAAGACACAAAGAAAAGCGCAAGCGAAATAACCAATTACAGACCAGTAGCATCCATACCACTAATAACCAAAATAACCGAAGGGATGGTAACAAAACAACTCACAAACTATTTCAACAAGGTCTCAATACTGCATGATGCCCAATCAGGATTCCAATCAAATCACAGCACAGAAACAGTATTAATTACCCTTATGACTAAATTCAAACAAATGATCGCAACCGGCAACAATATACTCCTCCTACAATTTGACATGCCAAGTGCCTTTGACATGGTTGACCACGGAATTCTTTTGCACATACTTGAATATTTCGGCATCGGAGGAAATGTCCTAAACTGGTTTAAGGGGTTCCTAACCCTGCGTTCATATCAAGTCACATCAAATTCAACCACGTCCGCTTCATGGACACCTGAATGTGGAGTACCGCAAGGATCACCCCTCTCACCAACCATCTTCAACATAATGATGATCCCATTGGCAAAAAGTCTATCAAATCATAACCTTAACCCATATATATATACGCCGACGATGTAACAATATACATCCCTTTCAAACAAGACATCAAAGAAATATCCAATGAAATCAACCAAAGTCTACACATCATGAACACCTGGGCAGATGCATTTCGATTAAAACTAAACGCAGAAAAAACTCAATGCCTAATACTCACCTCCCAATACAACACGAACGAATATACTGCTTTAAACACACCGAAACTAAACCTTCCAATCTCAGAAACTTTAAAAATCCTTGGAGTCACTATTGATCGCCATCTAACACTCGAAACCCATGCAAACGATACAACCAAAAAGATGTTCTACTGCATGTGGAAACTGAAAAGAATAAGACCATTCTTCCCAAGATTCGTCTTTCGCAACCTAGTGCAATCCCTCGTACTTAGCCATCTGGATTGCTGCAATTCACTATACGCAGGTTGTAAAGAGCAAATACTGAGGAAACTTCAAACAGCCCAGAACACAGCAGCCAGACTCATCTTCAGAAAACCAAAATATGAAAGTGCAAAACCCTTACGAGAGAAGCTACACTGGCTCCCACTTAAGGAACGCTTCACCTTTAAAGTTTGCACATTAGTCCACAAAATTATTCACGGTGAAGCCCCAGCCTACATGTCTGACTTAATAGACCTACCTCCCAGAAATGCCAAAAGATCATCTCGAACTTTCCTTAACCTCCACTTCCCTAATTGCAAAGGCTTAAAATACAAGGCGCTGCACGCATCAACCTTTTCTTACATAAGCACGCAATTCTGGAATACATTACCACGCAACTTGAAAACGATCCACGAACTAATCAACTTCCGCAAACTATTGAAGACTTATCTCTTTGATAAAATTTACTGTAAGGATCAAAACACATGAAGTCCACACTCACTATTCAGATATACACCAATACATTCTCTTCTGAATTCTTATCCCCCGTAATTTTATCACATTTATACTTTCACTCACAGAAAAATGTTATACCGAATGTTCTCTTGCTAATGTTCTATTACCCTATCAGTTTCCCGTTGTCTCTTTCCACTGTTCCATACGATACTTGACTCTGTCTTCACATAACTGTCACAATGTAATCCATAACTGAGTTGCAACAAATTGTACTTCCATCATTTATAATGAATTGTAAGCCACACTGAGCCCGCAAATAGGTGGGAAAATGTGGGATACAAATGCAATAAAATAAATAAATACAAAAATATTATCATTACTGATCATTATATCTTAACCTGCTCTCACTTTTATGTTATGTATATCATTCTATTGACCCTATTTATCTGATTTCTTACACATTAATCTGTAATATTATGCCGAATCTTACTCTGTTAATGATGATACCTTTGCACATAATGTAAGCCACATTCAGCCTGCAAATAGGTGGGAAAATGTGGGGTACAAATGCAGCAAATAAATAAATACAATAATAAATTTTATTTATAAAAGTATTTATACCCCACATTACCCCCACAAACATGCAGGCTCAATGTGGCTTACAAAACCAGAGAGAGAGAGAGAGAGAGAGAGATCTCGAGGTGATATCAGAGACAATTTAGAAATGAAGAGCAAGAGTGCAAGAAAGAAAAGACACTTTACATAGAACGTTACAAAAGAATGGGTCCAAACAGAGTCCACGTTTGCAGGGGTTGTAGTCCTACATAGATCTAAATAAATAAATGAAAGGTAATGCCTCCACCTCCATAACTTTTCTTTAAATGAAGATATTGTAATGAAATTAAATAGAAAATAATGCTTGAAACTTGGGGCCCTGTTTACCAAGGCGTGTTAGTATTTTTAACGTGCCTACAATTAATTGTAGGTTTGTACACAATTATCACGCATACGTGTTTAGCGCACGTAAAAAATGTTAACATGCCTATAACATGGCTTAGTAAACAGGGCCCTTGGTCTTTTATTACATGTATTTACTTTCAAGTTTCCAAGTTGTTGTTTTTTTTTTGATTTTCAAGAAGTCCTTATTAACCATCACAACATAACATATATGTTTTCAAACCAAACCGACAGTAACTCACAACCTTATTAAACTTCAGGATTTTTGGGGGGTTTAACTGAAAAAAAAGAACCATTCCCACCCCCTCCCCTCACCCCCCCCCCCCCCCCCCGGGTCAATTCCAGCAAACTCACATATTCCAAATTCCCCCTTTGGACCTTTGTGCTTACTGTGAGCATTGTGCTTGAAAGGTGCCCCACACCGACTGACAGCTACTCAACCTCTGTTTATGTTCTGCTAGTAACCTTTCCATTTCACAGATATATTTCAATTTGGAGAGCCATTTCGTGATGGAAGGCACGCCCACTTGTTTCCACTGAGCGGCTATGATTACTCTGGCCGCTCCTGCCGCAATTCTCACAAATCTCTGCTGTTGAGGTGTTAACCCAGCTACCTGGGCAGAGAACAAAAAGATTTCTGGGGCCCACCGGATAGTATTTCCCACCCAACTCTGCAGCCTGCTATGTACCGCCTTCCAGTACGCTTTAGCTTTACCACATGTCCACCATATGTGCCCCATTGTTCCCCGTTGGCCACATCCCCTCCAACAAAGGCCTGAAGTAGTTCGGTATATTCTTTGCAAATGGTCTGGTGTGAGATACCATCGGAACAATACTTTCACCGCATTCTCTTTTAACGGTACATGAATAAAAACACCTCCCGCCCTTTTTTCCAGGCTTTCCCACTCCGCCTCCCCCAAGGCCACTCCAAGCTCTTTATTCCAGCTCTTCCTGTGTAGGCTATAACATGAGAGTTGTTCACTGATACATTTATAAAGTTGGCTAATTAGTCCTCTGGTGGAGCTGATCTTCTCATAAATGTCCTCTAGATGCGCTTTCTCCTTCTTTATGACCTCCCGCACTGCTTCCGTTTTAAGAAAGTGAGCCAATTGAAAGTATGCGAATGTCTCTCCCAGCTCCACAAAGTGAAGTGTCTGCAATTTTTGGAAAGACAACAACTGTTCTGCCTTGAACATTTGGCCCCAATTTTTCAGGCTCCTGGTATACCATCTCGTGAACATCCCCGTCTCAAGCCCTGGTAAGAATAGTGGATTGTGTGCTATAGGCGACAATCTGGAAAGTATGCATTTTAAGTTTCCAAGTTTTATGTAGATTTCCTACCCCATTCTCTGGAGACCTTCATGGCGGCTTACAGTCTAAAAATGGAAGAAGAGAGGAATATACAGAAGGAGAAAGAAAAGGAAAAGACAAACAAGGAAGAAAGATTAAAGAAGGAGGGGGGGGGAAGTTACAAATTAGGATAGCAAAGTGGGTGGGAAGAACAAGAGGGAGGGGGAAACTCTGTAGTGACCAGGACTCATCATGGACTGTGATTCATGGAGGGAGAAAAACATTAGCTGAAAGCATCAGAAAATAGGTATGTTTTGAGGTATGCCACCATTTGTCACACATTTCTGCCAACACCAAGTTTTTGAAAGCCGCTGAGAAAGAACTACACATCTTAGTTGCTCACAACCTTTCCACTTCTTAATTTCAGTCGAACAGATGCTTCCGAAGGTATTCCTTCAATTTTGGAAAAAGATGGAAATCTGGGCTGTTTGGTAGATGAGGTAAGACTGTGAGAACCATCTTTGCAATTGCCTCTGAGGTTTTTCATGCTGTATGAGGCCTAGAGTTGTCATGTTGCAACAAAATTTCCTTCTCAATCATTTTCAAACTCTTCTCAATCATTCTTTCAAAGTTTTTAGGGTTGCAATTTAATGCTCTGAGTTATCCTCCAATTGTCCTTTATGAATTAATTAACCTGTCTCTTATGAGACTCATCTGTTGCTGTCAAAGGTCATCCACTGTGTTTTTGATCACACAAATTAGCCCAATCTACATTTTTTGACAAACAGTACTCACATCAACACAATCATCACCATAAACAACCTGCATGCGATGGTGAATTTCAATTGGAGGGAAATTCTGTCACGGAACATTTCTTAAATCGCACCGATGAGTGCTCACTGCATGCTTCCATTTTGCAAGCAATAGCAAAACAGCCTCTTCACACAGACACTCCTCAACAACTGAGGTGAAGGAAGAATTTTCAAAGAACAAGTGAACATGTGTAGCACATAAGTGTTGTCATCTGTTGATGAATCATGAAGGTAGAGGCATTACTTTTTATTTAACACTCATATTAACAGCTGTGTTTCATCTACTTCAACCTGGCTTCCACCCTCTACATTTAAGTGAAACAGCCCTTGTTAAAGTCTCCAATTACCTTGTTCCTGGCCAGATCTAAAGGCCTCATCCTTCTCAATCCAGCTGCTGCTTTTCACACTGTTGATCACCACCTACTCCTTGATACGCTGTCCTCGCTTGGATTTCGGGGCTCTGTTCTTTCTTGGTTTTCTTTTTATCTCTTCCTTCGCACTTTTAGTGTATGCTCTGGTGGATCCTCCTCCACTTCTATCCCACTATCAGTTGGTGTACCTCAGTGCTCTATCTTGGGACTTCTTCTTTTCTCCATCTTTACTTCTTCTCTTGGTGCTCTGATCTCCTCCCATGATTTTCAGTATCACCTTTACACTGGTGACTCCCAGATCTACCTCTCCACACCAGAAATTTCAGCAGGAATCTAGGCCCAAGTCTCAGTCTGCCTGTCTGACATTGCTGCCTGGATGTCTCACCACCATCTGAAACTAAACATGGCCAAGACTGAGCTTCTTATCTTTCCCCCTAAACCCACCTCTCCTCTTTCCTCTTTCTCTGTCTCTGTGGATAAAACTCTCATTCTCCCTGTCTCATCAGCTCTTAACCTTGGGGTCATCTTTGACTCCTCTCTCTCTTTCTCTGCACATATCCAACAGACGGCTAAAACCTGTAATTTCTCTCTCTATAATATCACCAAGATTCATCCCTTCCTTTCTGAGCACACTACCAAAACCCTTATCCACACTCTCATCACCTCATGCTTAGACTACTGCATCTTGCATTAAACAGGTCTCCCACTAAGCCATTTCTCTCCCTTTCAATCTGTTCAAAATTCTGCTGCACAACTTATATTCTGCCAGTGTCGCTACGCTCATATCAGTCCTCTCCTCAAGTCAATTCCTTGGCTCCTTATCCGTTCCTGCATACAGTTCAAATTCCTCTTATTGACTTACAAGTGCCTTCACTCTGCAGCTCCTCAGTACCTCTCCACTCTTGTCTCTCCTTACTCCCCCCCCCCCCCCCCCACGGGTACTCCGTTCTGTGGATAAATCTGTCTGTCCCCTTCTCCTCTACTGCTAATTCCAGACTCCGTTCCTTTTATCTCACTGTACCTCACGCCTGGAATAGACTTCCCGAGCCCGTACATCTAGCCCCGTCTTTGGCCATTTTCAAATCCAGGCTAAAAGCCCACCTCTTTACCGCTGCTTTTGACTCCTAACCATTACTCACTTGCCCTGTACCCTCTTATCCCCACCTCTTTAATTCCCTTACCTCTTAGTTGTTCTGTCTGTTTACTTGTCATACTTAGATTGTGAGTAGAGAGCTGCACAGGAATGGGGTTCGCAGGAATCCCGCGGAACCTGCGGGATTCCCGCGGGGACGGAGGCAGTTCCTGCGGGGTTCCTGCGGGGATGGAAGCAGCTCTGCGGGGTTCCCGCGGGGACGGAGGCAGTTTCTGTGGGGTTCCCGCGGGGATGGAAGCAGTTCTGCGGTCTTCTCGTAGAACTGTAAGCTGCACCTGCACCAGCCTCTCATCTACCGAATACCAATTTCTTTGAGTGCTGCCTTCTCTTCCTCTTCCTCTTCCTTGCTTTAACAGCACAAATGTGGAAAGTTTTCCATTAAGGAGGTGGTAGAGTCACAAATGATGGCGGAATTCAAAAAGGCGTGGGATGAACACAGAGGATCTCTAATTAGAAAATGGAAGTTATATAAAACCTAACCTTAAATGGCTGCATGTGTGTGGATGTGTCAAGTGACGCTTAGATGGCGACTCTGGCTGTGATGAACTAGGGCAGACTTGTATGGTCTGTGTCTCATACATGGCAATCTGGTTTAGGATGGGCTAGAAAGGGCTTAGACAGCAACTTCAGTGGCTGGAACGTGAGGACAGTGCTGGACAGACTTTTACGGTCTGTGTCCCACAAATGAGAAGACGAATAGACTGGAGTGGGCTTGTTATGATTGGGGTCTGAACCCCTCTCAAACTTACCTCTTTCCTGGGAGTCAGCTTCTTAGCTGGCTTCTGTTTCTTTGTCTGTCCTTTCTGAGCTGGCTCTGTCTCTCTGTGCTGGCAGCTTCCAGCAGCAGGGCTCTAATTGTTTCACTATACTGCACCTGTGTGGGTAGTCTGAGTTGTTCTAACTCTCTTTGGGTGTACTGGCTTCAAGTGTTTCACGGTTTTGCATTGGTGTGGGTTGGGCCTCTCTGGGTCAGTGTGCTTTTGCCTAGGTCTAGGGAGTGTGACATAATCAGGGAGGGCCTTGATAAGGAAGTGGTGTTGTTTCCTTCAGGGCCTTTGCAACGGTTGTGTTTGCTTTAGGTAGGGTGGTGCAGTGTGCACTTCTGACTTTGTGTCTAGTTTCCCTGCTTGCTTTTGCCAAGGTCCAGGTTAGTGTTAGTGCAGTGTGCACTGGTGTTTGTGTGTTTAGCTTTCCTGCTTTTCCCTCTTGGTTTTGGAAGCATTGCTGTGTGTAGGGCTTTGGAAGCTCTGTTGCTGATAGAAGTACTTCAGGGTTTGGTGTTGTTAGGAACACTGCAGAGTTTGCTGTTAGAAATACTTCTGGTGTTTGTGCTATTAGGAGCATTGCAGTCTTTGCTGTTGGTGTTTGGTGATTTAGAATCACTTTTGGCTTATGTGTTAGCTTCCCTGCTTTTTCCTTGTGGCTCCCCTGTCTTCCCTTTTAGTGCTAGGAGCTCTTCTGGTTGCTTGCCAGAGTAGTGCTTAGGAAGCACCTTGTTAGTTGTATCTAGCTTGCTAGAGCAGTGCCTAGGTAGCTGGTTAGTTTTGTGTTTAGCTTATTAGTGTAGAGCTCTGCTTGTAGCTTGGTGCTTAGTAGCACCTGTGTTAGCTTTGTGTTTAGTTCCCTGCTCTGTTAGTTTAGGGCTTAGGAAGTCCCTTTCTTGAGCAGGGCTTAGGAGCTCCTGTTTAGTATAGGGCTTAGGAAGTCCTTTTGTCAGTTTACTGTTAGGAACACTCCTGCTGGTTTAGGGCTTGGGAGCACGTAGATCAGTTTAGGTTTAGGAGCACTTCTGTTTCCAGTCCGGGTCCCTATGTCATCCGGTATCCAGTAAGTCCTGTCGGCTACTCGAACCCAGGAGCTCAACTTCTGGGGGGCTTAGTTGCTAAGTGCAGGTGAAGCTGTGTGGACCAGCCCAGTGTGCTCCAGTCCCGTGTTCCAGTCCTGTGTCCTCCAGTCCGGGGGACCAGTCCAGTGTGCTCCAGTCCAGTGTGTTCCGGTCCGGTGTGTGTTCCAGTCTGGTGTGCTCCAGTCCAGTGTGTTCCGGTCCGGTGTGTGTTCGTCCGGGGGATTGCAGTCCAGTGTTCCAGTCCTGTGTCCTCCAGTCCGGGGGATTCCAGTCCAGGTGTTCCGGTTCGCTGGGCAGTGCCTGCAGTCCCTGCCGTTGTGCTTACCCAGTGTTGGTTGGTGGGTTTTGCCTGCTGCTGTCGCTCCTCGTCAGCAGCCCAAGGGCTCACGTTTGCTCCAGAGCCCAGTCCCGCGGGCTCTGAACCTGAGAACCTGACAGGGCTTCAATGGCAACTCCAGTAGTTGGAACATAAGGATAGGGCCAGATAGACTTCTGTGGTCTTTGTTCCAGAAACACGAAAGAAAGACCATAATCAGGTATATAATATCACACTCATTGATTTAATGATGAATTGATCATGAGTGTGACTATTGGCAGAGTGGATGAACCGTTCAGGTCTATTTGCTGTCACTTCCTATGTTACTATTAATCCTCTTTGCTACCAGGCTAGTGCACAGACCTCAGCTCTGACACAGGCACGAGAATCAGATGTCACCTGACCTACTGGTGCGTGCATGTGGCAACCTCTGAGCACACAGCGCAAGTGAATCGGAGACAAGTCTTACATGTGCGCACCAGAGTGCTCCAACTTCCGTTCCTTCCTTGCCTACAGTGCTGTGGCTCAAATCCAGAGAGAGACCGAGGGAGCTGACTAGAATTTTCTTTTATGTACCATTACATTCTTACGGGGATGGGTGGGGATGGGTTAAATTCTTGCGGGGACGGGTTGGGATGGGTTAAAGTTTTGCGGGGATGGGTGGGGATGGGTAAGATTCCAGCGGGGACGGGTGGGGATGGGTAAGATTTTTGTCCCCGTGCAACTCTCTAATTGTGAGCTCTTTGAGCAGGGACTGTCTTTTTTTCATGTTTGATGTACAGCACTGCGTATGCCTTGTAGCGCTATAGAAGTGATAAGTAGTAGTAGTAGTAGTACCTCTCCACTCTTATCTCTCTCTACACTCCTCCCCAGGAACTCTGTTCATAGGGTAATTCTCTTATCTGTACCATTCTCCTCCACTGCCAACTCCAGACTCCACTCCTTTTATCTTGCTGCACATTAACACCTGAAGTAGACTTCCTGAGTCAGTACGTCAAGCTCTAGCTTTGGCCATCTTCAAATCTAGACTAAAAGCCCACCTTTTTGAGGCTGCTTTTAACTACTAACTCCTATTTACTTGTTCGGTATCCATGTCTGTTTAATCATTCCCACCTAAAGTAATACCCTTATCCCTCATTTGTCCTGTTTGTCTGTCTTGATTAGATTGTAAGCTCTGTCGAGCAGGGACTGTCTCTTACATGTTTAGTGTACAATGTTGTATACATCTAGTAGTGCTATAGAAATGATAAGTAGTAGTAGTAAAGAGTATTACTGTCTCAGCAAACAATAATGCTGTTAATGTATATTATTAGTAAATAGGTTCCCACTGCATAAAATAGGACTTATAGGGCCCAATATTCAAAAGGGCTTAACTGGGCAGGAGAGGCTCCTGCCCAGTTAAACTCTGCTGAGCTGGCCACCCAGCAATAATCTGCAGCTCTTAAGCAGTTAGGAGAAAAGTCAATAAACAGTGCCAAAACTTAGGCAATGAAAATTTCAGTGCTAAGCGCTATTCTATAAAAGATGCACCTTTTATATATAATAGCTAGTGTGGATCCTGCACCTAACTTTCAGGCACCATGCTTATGCGTGCTAAAACCTGGTGTAAATGCTGGCATCCAAGGTAGGCATAGTTAAGGCAGTATTCTGTAATTCTGTGCACAAGTTTTTGGAATGCCCCAACACGCAAATGGCCACACCCCCTTTTGAGATACATGCTATGGAAAGGCGCCATGCCTTATACAATAGCATGCATCTAGATGTATGCACACATTTTAATGAGTGCTAATTAACATCAATAATTGGCTGTTAGCACCCAATTATTGATGGTTCAGAGCTCATTATCCAGTTTATTTGTGTGCACGTTTCAGAAGCACGCCCATATTTAGAATCCATGGACACTGGCGTACTGAGGGCGGGGTGGAGGAGGCAGACCGCCCCGGGTACAAATCAATGGGGGGTGTTCTGCTCCGTCGGTTCACATCCCTCCCTGCCTTCCCTTAACTTGTTCTGTGGTGCAGGCGTGTGCCTTACACCTCTGCCGTTTAATGCTCACTGTGTTTTCTCCTGGCAGCTCTTCTCTCTCCCCATCCTTCCTCCTTCAGCCCCAGTGGCACCCTACACCAGTGCACCTTGCGGCCTTCCTGCTGTTGTGATGTCTCCTCTGGCGGGTGGCTGGCTCCTCTCTCCGCCTTGGCTCGCGGCTGTCCTCCATCTTCAATATAGCCATGAGCCCACTCCTTCTGCTTCCTGCACTGTAGTGCACTCCACCCCCACCGATCCACCGGTAGCGTCGGCAAAAGAATCTAATCTGGGGATGGATCATGTGGGGTTGACTGTCTCTGCTATTGAAACACTTCAGGTTCCAGGTCTGGAGCAGAGCCAGGTCATTAGGCCTCATGGCGCGATCCTAATGTTTATTTATTTAAATTGTGCTGCCTTGACTTTTTTTTTACATTTTATTGCATTTGCTGCTGCTGCTAGTTTGGCAGGAGCAGCAAGCTGCAGCGGGGGGGGGGGGGGGGGGGGGGGGTCATAAAATGTGAAAAGGAAGGACTGAGGGGGGGCCAAGGACACTAGCCTAGATGGGAAAGAGCGCACACTGGCTGGATGGATGGAGGGGACAGAGAGAGGGACGATGGCACTGATGGAAGGGAGAAAAGAAAGGGCAGACCAGATACTGGATGGAAAGAGGCAGAAAGAGAAGGCAGAAGCTGGATGGAAAGGGGTAGAGAGAGAGGGGGCATATGCTGGATAGAAGGCAGGGAGAGAAACGGCAGACGCACGTTTGGCTGGATGGAAAGGGACATAGAGAGGGGACAGTCTCTAGATGGAAAAAGGTAGACGCTGGATGAAAAGGGACAGGGGCAGAAAGGGGCAGAGAGGGGGCATAAGCTGGATGGAAGGGAGAGAAAGGGCAGACGCACACGCGCATCTGGATGGAAAGGGGCAGAGAGGGGGCATACACTGGATGGAAGGGAAAGAAAGAGCAGACCCACACGCGCATCTGGATAGAAAGGGGCAGAGAGAGGGCAGACTTTAGATGGAAAGAGACAAGTGCTGGATGACAAGGGACAGGGCAGAAAGAGGGGCAGATGCTGGATGGAAAAGGGCAGAGAGAGGGTGCAGATGCTGGATGGAAAGGGGCAGAGAGAGGGGGGCATACGCTGGATGCAAGGGAGAGAAAGGGCAAACGCACACGTGCAGCTGGATGGAAAGGGGCAGAGAGAAGGGACAGAGCAGATAAGGAAAGTAGAAACTTGAGACAACAAAGGTAGAGAAAAAAATTATTTTTCTTTTTTTACTTTATGATAAAATAGTATTGTAGCTGTGTTAATAAACATTTATAAATAAAAAATGGAAATAAGGTAATATTTTTATTGGACTAATTTTAATACATTATGACTAAGTTTTGGAGACCAAACCCCCTTCCTCATGTCAGGACAGGATACCGTAACAGCAGTATACTGATGAAAGAGGTTTTAGTCTCTGAAAGCTAAAATAAAATGGTATTATCTTATTTTACATATTTGTTTTATTTCTATTTTATTTCTATATTCTGTGTGTTAATTTGTAAAGTGGTGATTGTGGGTATTTGTTAGTTTTTTTCAAATTTACTTCTACTATTTTTTGCACAGTATCACTATCACTGTTTCTGCTTCTGTGGTTTTGCATTGTATTCAGAGAGGAGCATAATCGAACGGCGCCGGCCATCTCTGAGGACGGCAGTGCAAAGGGGCGGAGCCAACCGTATTTTCAAAACGAGATGGCCGGCCATCTTTTGTTTCGATAATACGGTCGAGGCTGGCCAAATCTCAACATTTGGGCCGCCCTTAGAGATGGCTGCCATTGTTTTTTAGCGATAATGGAAACCGAGGCTGGCGATCTCAAACCCAGCCAAATCCAAGGTATTTGGTCATGGGAGGGGCAAGCATTTGTAGTGCACTGGTCCCCCTCACATGCCCTAGGGGGCACTTCTAAAAAGTTTTTAAAAAATTAAAATAGCTCCCAGGTGCATAGCTCCCTTACCTTAGGTGCTAAGCCCACTCCCCACAGCTATACACCACTACCATAGCCCTAAGGGGTGAAGGGGGGCACCTACATGTAGGTACAGTGGGTTTCGGGTGGGTTTTGAAGGGCTCCCATTTTCCACCACAAGTGTAACAGGTAGGGGGGGGGCCTGGGTCTGCCTGCCTGAAGTCCACTGCACCCACTAAAACTGTTCCAGGGATCTGTATACTGCTGCGATAGACCTGAGTATGACATTTGAGGCTAGCATAGAGGCTGGCAAAAAAAGTTTTTAAAGTTGTATTTTTGAGGGTGGGAGGGGGTTAGTGACCACTGGGGGAGTCAGGGGAGGTGATCCCCGATTCCCTCCGGTGGTCATCTGGTCAGTTGGGGCACTTTTTTGAGACTTGGACCTAAAAAAAAGGGACCAAATAAAGTGGACCAAATTCTCGTCAAGGCCGGCTTTTTTCGATTATCGGGCGAAGCCGGCCATCCCAACGCATGTCCCCGTCCCGCCCCCGTCCTGCCTTCGCTACCATGCCGACACACCCCCTTTCCCCAGTCATCCCCGCGACGGAAAGCAGTTGGAGCCGGCCAAAATCGGCTTTCGATTATACCGATTTGGCCAACTTCAGCAGATCGCTGGCCATCTCCTGATTTGTCGGAAGATGGCCGGCGATCTCTTTCGAAAATAAGCTGGAGAGTCTCATTTCTAGGGGTTTCAGTTTAAATTTTCTCTACATATTTCTATTTTTAGTTTGTGCTTATTCTATACTAACATAGAGTGTGTCTATGAAAAAGAAATGGTTTTCTGTTGGCATTGACTATGCAGGATAAACGATCTGTACTATTCTGGCTGCTTTAACTTTACATTGCTCACTGCAGTGTTTAAGATGCTGCCTTTTCCTAGGTACATCCTTGTTATGTGACTCATAGAAGTTACTAGTGCTTATGGTAGAATTGCTCTGTAGGTCATGAGTGACATTTGTTGTGTTTTGAATTAATTGACAGTAGGCCTAGTACTGGATTTTACATTTTGGATTTGGATTTTGGTACAGTATGAGGCATATTTTCAAACCACTTAGCCTTCCAAAGTTCCATATATACTGTGCACTCCATTTAAGTGCACATCGGAGAAGCACATGCTCTGTTTCACTGCAGGCCGTACTTTGGTCCCGTTTTTGGCGCCATCAATTTCTATGGGAACAAACTTCGGTTAGCGCACCACTGATAAGTGCAAGATTCGCTTATATGGTTTAAGACCGCTTCTCTGCAGGAAAGACTTCGCATAAGCACACACATGGAATATGGAAACCAATTGGCGAGTTACAAAGGGGCGGTAAATTTGAAATCTCGTTGGTTAATTGCCACAGACAGAATAAGCGAAAGAATGTTGTCAGAGAATACACTGGAGTCGTCGTCGTTGTCGTCGTGCAACTGTAAGACTTTAACACTGGCTGAACGAATAGAAATTCTTAAAAAATTAGAAAACAAAGTCAAGCGTCTATTACTAAAGAATATGGTGTCAATCCCAGTCAAATTTCACATATCTTGAAGCAGAAAGACTAGCTTCTGGAAGACTGGCAAAACAATACAAATCCACACCGGAAACGTAAATGGGCAGGAAAAGCTGAGGATGTAGAAGATGCTCTTCTTCGGTGGTTTTCTCAAGTCAGGAGCAGACAGTTTCCTGTCAGTGGTCCACTGCTTATGGAGAAAGCTAATCAGCTAGCTGAAAGTCTTGGACTAACTGAATTCAAAGCCACTGTTGGATGGTTGGAAAGATGGAAGGAGAGGAACAACATAAAATTCAAGAAACAGCATGGTGAAAAACAAGACGCTGATGACTTTGGTGCTGAAAATTGAGTTGTTTCAGTTCTTCCTACCATCTTGAATGAGTTTGCACCTCGTGACATTTTCAATGTTGACGAAAACGGTCTCTACTGGCGAGCAATTCCTGATGGAACACTTGCATTCAAACAATCTGAAACTACAGGAAGTAAAACGTCGAAGGACCGACTGACAATCTTCCTTTGCTACAATATGGATGGGAGTGAGAAGTTGGACCCACTCGTCATTGGGAAGCGCAAACAGCCCCGTTGCTTCAAGAATGTTAAGCGACTTCCTGTGTCATATGAGACTAATGCAAATTCATGGATGACTGGGGAAATTTGGAAGCAGTGGCTAAAGAAGTTAGACACTAGAATGCGGGCACAAAAGCGTCAGGTTTTGTTGCTTTGTGATAATTGTGCTGCACACAGTGATGCTGTCAGGCTGTCTACCAAACACTACCTCTCTGATCCAACCTATGGATCAGGGCATAATAGCCAATTTCAAACAACATTATCAGGCTCTTGTACTATGTCATCTGATAAGCGTTTTGGATGACCAGACTGGCAAGGATAAATGTGCTGTTGAACTGGCTCGTAATCTATCACTGTTGGATTCCCTACATATGCAGAAAGAAGCCTGGAATCATGTTACACAGGCAACCATTGTGAACTGTTACAAGTGGGCAAGCTTTGTTAGGGATGTGGAGAGGGACAAAACAGATGCAGCTGTTGCAAACACGGCTATTGACAACCCAGTCGGTGATACTGAAGAGGAGTTTCATCACTACGTAGCTGTTGATTATGATCTACAAACAGCTGACAACAGCACTGATGTCCAGATATGCGCCTACACACAGGCAATGGCTGATGATGAAACAGATGATGAAATGGGCAGCAAGGCACATGTTGACGAAATTCAACAACCTCTTGTCACTTTTGCAAGAGCGCTGGAGAGTCTCAACACCGTGCGGGCCTATCTGGAGGCCACTGGATGTCAGTACTATGACAGTTTTTACCGTCTGGCAGACGTAGTCTATGGAACTCACAGACACCAGAGTGTACAGAGGACTATGACTGATTACTTCAAGTAAGCCTAACGTCAGTCAACGGAGACTATATAATGTATAATAAACAGTACTGTACATATATATACGTATAGCATGTAGAAGCATCCCTCTTGTTGCTGAAATAGGAAAGAAAACAAAAACCTGTGCTTTGAAGTTCAGTTTATTTTTGTTACATTTGTACCCCGCGCTTTCCTACTCATGGCAGGCTCAATGTGGCAGTTAATATAAAACAATAAATTGAGAAAGTTTACACTTAAATAATGGTCCCAAATAAGAAGGCTAACAATGTATCTCTGATGTTGTGAAAGAGAAGGCAATTTAAACAAATTAGGGCAAACTAGGCAGTCGCATAGAAAGGATCTGGAGCAGCACAAAGCATTTTCATTCAAGGTACATAAAAAAACTTAACAACTTCTTAATCTAAACATTCACTTTTCCTGGGGGGGGAAATTTCCCTGTAATCTCAGCTATATGGTAAGAAAGCAGAGCCATGTGCTCTGAGAGAGAAAGCTTTGGGGTAGGGCTGAAGGAGAAAGGGGGGCCAGTGCCAGGGGCTCTGGTGGCTGAAGATATGTGTGTGCAGAGAGAGAAAGGAAGAGAAGCAGCCAGCAGAGCCATGTGCTCTGTTTTCTTATATACTAGTAAAAAAGGCCCATTTCTGAAAGAAATGAAATGGGCGCTAGCAAGGTTGTCCTCTAATGGCAATTATGTTTTTAAGGGAAATGTTAGGAGAGAGTATGTGTGAGAAAGAGTGAGTGAGTATGTGTGAGAGAGTGAATGAGTATGTGTCAGAGAGTGAGTATGTGTGAGAAAGAGTGTGTGTCAGAGAGAGAGAGAGAGAGAGAGACAGTGTGTGATTGAGAGACAGAATGTGTGTGTCTGTGTGAGTGAGAGTGTAGTGTGTGTCCCGTGTGCACCAATTATGCTCTCTCCCCTGCATTAATCCATATGCAGCAAACGTCCTCTGTGCTGCATCCATGTGCAGCATCTCACCCCTGCCCCCTCCATCCATCGTTGTGCAGCAATTCTCCTCTGTCCGTTGCCCTCCCCCCTACATGTGCATCAACTCTGCATTCTCCCCTGGCCTCCTCATCCCTCCCCTCCCCCTCCTCCTAACCCCTCCCCCTCATCTCAGGACCCCTCCCCCTTTCTCTTGTCTCAGGCTCCCACCTCTCTCATCTTAGGACCCCCCCCCCCCTCTCTCATCTCAGGACCCCCTCCCCCCTCTCACTTCTCAGAAGTTGATCAGTATTTGGGGGGAAGATGCTTGGAGTTGGTCAGAGCAGAGGTGCCACAGCCCTACCCCGAGCCAGCAGAGCCTCACCCACTTCCCCATGTGGGGTTCACTCTTACAGCGATTCCCCTTCCCTTTCTCGGTCGGTACTCACATGAGGTTGGGGTGGAGGCAGTGCAGCAGGGCGCAGAAAGCCAGCCCGTTGTGGAAGGAGGCACTCAAGTTGCAGATCTGGATGCCGGGTGCGAGTCAGTTGTTCTTGAGGGCGAGCCGGCTGTCCTCTCCCTCTCCCCTGAGCACCTGAAGAAGGCAACCACCCAGTCCCTGGTTGTCTAGCGAATTATTCGGGGCAGGCAGGAAAGACCCCCAGTCTTGCCTGCCCGCTGCCGGCTCTGATCCTCCCCCGCTGAGTGACCCTCCTCTCCCCCTGCCCCCCTCCATCCACCCATGTCCAGCGACCCTCCTCTCCCCTGCCCCCCTCCAGCCACCCATGTCCAGCGACTCTCTTCTCTCCCCTGACCCCCCCTCCATCCACCCATGTCCAGCGACTCTCTTGTCTCCCCTGACCCCCCTCCATCCACCCATGTCCAGCGACTCTCTTCTCTCCCCTGCCCCTCTTCCATCCACCCATGGCCAGCGACTCTCCTCTCCCTTGCCCCACCTCCATCCACCCATGCCCACCAACTCTCCTCTCTCCCCTGACCCCCTCCATCCACCCATGTCCAGTGACCCTCTTCTCTCCCCTGCCCTCCTCCAGCCACCCATGTCCAGCGACCCTCCTCTCCCCCGCCCCCCTCCAGCCACCCATGTCCAGCAACTCTCCTCTCTCTCCTGCCCCCCTCCAGCCACCCAGGTTGTCCAGCAAATTCTTCAGGGCAGGCAGGAAATATCCCCAGTCTTGCCTGCCCGCTGCCGGCACTGACCCTCCCCTTTTGCCGGATCGCTCTTCAAAATGGCTACCGAGACTTCCAGCGGCGGCCTTGCGAGACTTCTGCTGAAGTCTTGGAGGCCGCCCTTGTAAGTCTTGGCGGGCATTTTGAAGAGCGATCCGGCAGCGGGGGAGTGTCAGCGCCTGGGTGGCTGGAGGGGGGCAGGGGAGAAAGGAGATTCAGTGGACATGGGTGGCTGGAGGGGGGTCAGGGGAGAGAGGAGAAGCTGGGGACTTTTCCCTTCCAGTCTCCCTCCTTTCCTAAGTGGGGGGTGTGTGTGTCTCAGAACGTGTTTGGGGTGGCAGCGGCGCTACCGGCACAGTTGTTGCCGGCGACATTGGCTGCAGACCCAGGGGGTAGGGCGTCGTGTGTCTGGGAGGGGGGTTGGCAGGGAGGTGGCGAGTGGCTGGCAGGGGGGTGGTAGCTGCAGCAGTACCAGCAGTGTTGATGCCGGTGACGTTGGGCACGGACTGAGCGTACGTTGGTGTGCCTCATGCTGCTATCAAGTGGTTGGTCACTGCTGCTTGTGATGAACCAGGAAGCATGCAAACGTCAGGACAGGAGATGGATACAGTGTTACAAGCAGCACAAACCCTACAAACCCTTCACTTCAGAACATTGGAGGTGCTTTTTATTATAGTAGATATCTAACAGGAACAGAGAGGGATCAAACTTCTCAGTTCTTTCCCTTGCAAACTCCAGCCCAATTTCCCGATGTATGGAAGGTGAGCATTTTCACAGGTTCTACTCTTTGAAGTCTCTAGTTTTGGAGCCTCTCTGTCTGGCTTTATTATTCTCAGAGAGCCCTGCTCCCAGATGCCCAGAGAGGACAAATGTATGTTAATTAGGGATAATCAAGAAAACACAGAGCTAGCAGGCAGCTGGGCAACGTTTGGTCCATTTGCCATCCTCAGTGCTTCCTGAAGGAGGGGGGAGTTATCAGAAGCTGGTTTCATCAATCCTGACATCCAGCCATCCTGACATATTGCAGCAAAAATCCAAGAGTGTAAAAGTAGGTAACATAGAGACATAACTCAGAAGACTAAAGCCTTTCTTCCCAAGAGGCATCTTTTGCACTCTGGTACAATCAATGACGTTGAGTCATCTAGATTATTGCAATGCGCTGTATGCTCTTTGTAAAGAGTATATCATCAAGAAACCTCAGACAGCCCAGAACATCGCAGCTAGACTCATATTTGTAAAGTCAAAATACGAAAGTGCAAAACCCCTAAGAGAGAAGCTTCATTGGCTCCCAGTTAAGGAACGTTCTGTTTTCAAAGTTTGCACTCTGGTTCATAAGGTCATTCATGGAAACGCTACAGCACACATGTCAGACCTTATTGATTTACCACCCAGGAACGCTAAAAGATCACCACGCACATTCCTGGGACTTCACTTCCCTAGCTGTAAAGTTCTAAAATACAAACTAGTACATGCGTCCTGCTTTTCCTACATTGGCACACAGCTGTGGAATGCATTGCCACGTCATCTGACAACTATTCATGACCTCATCAACTTTCAAAAATCACTGAAAACTTTTCTTTTTAACAAGACTTACCATAATGATCAACAATAGGAACTCTAACACAATTACTTGATAATATAATTGTTTTCTGATATGTTTTTTGAATTGATTATATCCATTATGTTACACCTGTTCTTTATGTAACCAATTGTTTATCTACTCTTGATTGTCGCTTGCTATGATGTATTATTGTAAGCCACATTGAGTCTGCAAATAGGTGGGAAAATGTGGGATACAAATGCAATAAATAAATAATAGAAAAATACAGGCAGGAGCCTTACAGTAAATCTCACAGTTAATATAAAAGTTTTCCTTCTATAAGACCTACTAATCAGACTCTAAAAAGTGAATGACAAGCTTTGAACCCAATGTAATAAAATTCAGCTTTAAAAAGTAGAAATCGGTCACGTGATGCGGAGGGAGCAGTAGCCACGTTTTAGCACTGCTCCGGGGTCCCCGCCCGATTCCCGCCCGCTACTGATTGCAACAAGCCCCGAAAAAGACTGACCCGACTTCCTGTAGCTGGCGGAGAGTGTATGGACCAATATTTAGTGTCCATGTCGCCGGGAACAACGCGGAAGAGCGCGAAACCGGAGAAGGAAAAGCCGGTTAGCGCTAGTGGCGAATCCAAGATGGCGCCCGGAACGCTGGGGAATGAAGCGGAGTTTACGACCCGCCAACTGACTCAATTAGTGGCGGCGGTGGGAGCCGCGCTAGAGCCCCGGTTTGCATCGCTGGAAGACCGGCTGGGAAAGCTGGATGTGCTGATGACAGCGCTGGTGAGCCGTACAACGGAGGTAGAAACGCGAGTGTCTGCTTTGGAGGACTCCTGGCAGCAGTCTGAACCGGAGATAAAAAGCCTTAAAGAAAAACTGACACAGCAGACAGAGAAGCTGGATGAGCTTGAAAATTCGAGCCCAAAGGAGCAATCTCAGGTTGGTGGGGTTGCCAGAAACCATTCCAGATAAAAACTTGAGTACTATCTTAGAGGAGTGGCTGGTGAAGGAATTTGCATTGTCAGACAGCCGTGGACCGCTCTGCTTAGAAAGAGCACACAGGCTCGGGCGACAGCAGCAGAACCAGCGCCCCAGAGTTGTTATTATCAAGGTGCTTAATTATCTTCATAAAGAAGAGATCCTCAGGGGCTACCGGCTGAAAAGGGAGTCATTAACGTATGCAGGAGCGCAAGTGCGAATTTTCCAGGATTATTCTGCCAGCTTAAGAGAAGAGACGGAAGTTTCACCCGGTCTGCTCCTCGCTGGAGGAAAGAAACCAGCGCTTCATGTTATTGTACCCAGCTACTCTGAAAATTCAGCATGAAGGGAAATGGATCCCGTTTGTATCAGCTCAGGCAGCTATGCAGTTCATAAACCGGGAGCTGAAAGCACCTGAGACCCCGACTTGAATTAAGGACACTGGACTGTTGGGTCAGTCTGGCATGGGAGACACCACATAACTGTGGGAAGCAGGGGCAATTATGCATTGGTTTGTATGTTCAAGTTTTAAAAAGGTTTGTGCGGTTACTGTACGGTTGAGCGATGGGTGGGGGGTGGGGTGGGGACCAAAGCACGTTGTGACTTAGTTACTATGGGGGTAGTTCAGTTGTGGGTTATTGGAGGGGGAGGAGGGAGGGAGGTGGGTGGTTGGGTTGGGAGGGAGGGTTTTGTTGGGGAGTTATGGGGGATGGGAATGTTACAGGGAAGTATGCACTTAGAGGTAGAGGCAACTGCGCGCTGTGTGGAGTGGCAGAGAGGGGATGGGCCTGGGGTGGAGGCTGGGCGCCCTGGGACCTTCACAAAATTATTGGAATTGAAGGACACTGAGATGGAGCTTTGGGATCCGGGCTAGATGCACCCGCCTAGATTAATCTCGTGGAATGTGGCTGGGATTGGATCGCCAATAAAAAGAACAAAAATTTTAACAGCCTTGCAACGTCACAAAGCCTCCATAGCATGTCTACAAGAGACAAAATTGACCGAGGAGGAAAGCCAAAAGCTCAGGCAAAGGTGGGTGGGGGAATGCTTTTTCTCGCCAGCGCTGGGGCGTAAGGGGGGTGTGGCAATCCTTATCCATAAAACTTTACAATGTAAAGCCCGTGTGGTGGCCCAAGATACACAGGGGAGGTATATCCTGTTGCATTTGAATATACTAGGCCAGGAGATATTTCTACTTAATATTTATGGGCCGAATGTATATGACCATACATTTTTCCAACATATAGTACGTTTGGGTCTCCAGTATACAACTGCCCCCTGGCTCCTGGTGGGGGACTTTAATCAGGTATTAGACGGGCAATTAGACCGATCGGCCCCCTCGGCGGGGTCGGCGCTGGGTAAGGGTAAGGGTATACAACACCTGTGCAGGGCGCTGAATCTAGTCGATCCATGGCGCTTGGTTAATCCTACTGTACGCGACTATACCCACCTCTCCCGAGCGCACGGCACGTGGTCCAGGTTGGACTACATTTTAACAGAGGGTACCCTTTTCCCACGAATTGTGAATGCTGAGATAGGGCCAATGGAGATCTCGGACCACTCTATGATATGGGTGGATATGGACCTGGGAATAGGAAGGCCTAGAGGGAGCCGATGGAAATTTCCATCACATATGGTGGGGGATGCACATTTCCAAGAACATCTTAGGCAGAAATGGCTATTGTTTGCCGACACCAACGCACAACACGAGGAGGATGCCCTTCTATATTGGGAAACTTCAAAGGCAGTTATGAGGGGGGAGGTAATCTCCTATATGTGTGCCCGGGCAAAAAGGCTAGCACAGGGTATAGTACAGTTGGAGCACAAATTTAAGGCAGCAAAACGTAAATACTTGGCAGCCCCCTCCCTGGTGAGTAGGGAAGAGATGGTGTCGACACTGGCGGCATTAAACTCTCTCATTCATGAACGCACTAAAAAGCAGTTCTTTCATCGTTCATTCACTTTCCATAAATTTGGTAACAAATCAGGGAAATTGCTGGCAAAAGTAGTAAAGAGCTGGGGGGGTAATAGGTTCATACCTTCGTTGGTAAGGCCGGACGGCACGCGCGAGGTTAAGCCTGAGGGGATAGTACAGGTTCTCCATGATTTTTATGCGTCCCTTTATAACAAGCCAGACGAACAGAGTGGGCCCTCATTGGTAGACTACCTAGAGGACTCGGGTATCCCAAGATTAACATCAGAGGTGATAGACCAGTTGAACTCCCCTTTGAGAGCTAAGGAAATCCAGAAAGTGGTCAAAGCGTTGAAAAGAGGTACAGCCCCGGGTCCGGATGGATATACAACAGAATATTATCAGTGTATGTTGCCACAAATTTGTGGCGCCCTGGTTTCCTTCTTTGACGCCTCGGTGGGGGAAGGTGGGTTCCCACGGGGCTCCAATGAGGCGTGGATCACACTCATACCGAAGCCGGGGAAGAATTTGGAACGTCCGGAGTCGTACAGACCAATCTCTCTCCTTAATGTGGACTTAAAGATCTTAGCCAGGGTGTTAGCAGAGAGATTGAGCCCGCACATGGCCTCGTTAGTAGGGGAGGGGCAGGTGGGGTTCGTCCGGGGTAGGCATTCTTCCATCAATGTTCGCAAAGTCTGCATGGCCATGGCTTATAGTCGACTGGCGGAGGAACCCCTGCTCTTGGTGAGCCTAGACGCCGAAAAGGCGTTTGATAAGGTGCGCTGGGATTACCTGTTTGGGGTCCTAGACTATGTGGGCCTAAGGGGCTGGTTTGCACAGGCGATTGCAGCTCTGTATTTTTGTCCTCGGGCCGCCTTATTAGTTAACGGAACTTGTTCAGCCACGTTCCCGATAGAGAGAGGAACACGACAGGGGTGTCCACTCTCGCCGTTGTTGTTTTTGCTTTATCTGGAACCCTTGTTGCGCACTATCCAAAAAGACCCTGAAATTGCGGGAGTTGAAATGCCCATGCTTGCGGTAAAAGCCTTGGCATTTGCAGACGATATTCTGTTGACCCTGACACGCCCTCGTCAGTCCTTGCCGTACCTCCTGGATACCATAGGAGAATTCGGTTATTTCTCGGGGTTTACCCTCAATTTGCAGAAGTCGGTAGCATTCCCAGTGCAGAGCTCGATTAGGGAGACTTGGGAGGGAAAGTTCCCTCTTACGTGGGCTGAGGGGCCCTTAAAATATTTGGGAGTGCTAATCCCTGCTGACTTATCTGACTTGTATGAGGTGAATATTGATCCGTTAAGACAACGTACACGGCACACTTTGCAGAGTTGGCACTCGCTTCCGCTATCCCTCTTGGGCAAAATAGCCCTTTATAACATGATATTGGTGCCTAAGTGGACCTATGTGTTACAAATGGTACCTCTGTGTCTGATGCAAAAAGATGATCATTGGGTGACAAGGTTAGTAGCACGATTCATATGGCAGGGTAGGAAATCCCGTATACGGGCGTCCCAGCTCTTTTTGCCGCGTTCTAGGGGGGGGCTGGGGCTGCTGAGTGTCCGGCTCCTTTCAATAGCCAGCAACATGCGTCACCTTACAGATTGGTTCCGAGGGTCGTCCCATTTTTCGTGTACCAAAGCAGAGACGGGATTGTTTGC
This sequence comes from Microcaecilia unicolor, assembly GCF_901765095.1. NCBI lineage: Eukaryota > Metazoa > Chordata > Amphibia > Gymnophiona > Siphonopidae > Microcaecilia > Microcaecilia unicolor. The sequence goes on along the minus strand of NC_044039.1, from coordinate 72,869,827 downwards.
CCCAGCTCATTTTAGCGCCTGGCTACATGCAGCACCAGGGAAGTTGTGTACACCCCGGGTTTATGCTCCGGTTCTTATGCCAGTGAGGAAAACATGGAGGTGGGTTTGTCGGTTTTACGGCTTATCTGCAGAATCCTCTCCATTACTACCCATACAGGGCAATAGAGACTTTATGCCTGGTTCCATCTCGGTGGACTTTGCTAACTGGGGTACGAAAAACTTGCAGTACTTATACCAGCTATACAAGGAGGATGGCACACTAAAGTCTCAGGTTGAATTGAGGGCAGAATTTGGGGTCAGGGGAGCCAACTTCTTTTCCATGTTCCAATTGCGTCATTATTTAAGGTCCCTGCCGGCCCCCACTATGACAGCACAGGTGTGTGACCAATTAATCACTATCTTGGGGTTGGACGCACAATTACGCGTCCCGCTTAAATATTACCATGCCTCCCTACGGGAACAACTGGGCGAGGTGGAGTATGACAAACTAACTAGTGTTTGGAACAAAGAGCTGGCGACTAGCCTCCAGACGGAAACGGTGAAGGTCTGTCTCTTGGGCATCCAACGACAGGTGGAAAGTGTGACGTTGCAAGAAACACACTATAAATTTTTGATGCGGATGTATATTTCCCCACACAGAGGATATAGGGCGTCTATGGGGATGGAGGATAGGTGTAGGAAGTGCACCCACTCCCCGGCTGACCTGGGACACATGTTCTGGACCTGCTCACAGATTCTTGACTTCTGGTGTCGGGTTTGCCAGCATGTGTCTGGGCTCTGGGGGGTCGTTTGGAGACCAACTCCATCTCAGTTATTTGAAGTGTTTAGGGTGTCCCCGTTTCTGCCCCGGGGCCTAAAATGCTTTTTGAAAAAAACAATCTTGGTTGGAAAGAAGTCGATTCTTCAACAGTGGATAACTACAGATCCGCCTACATTGCAACATTGGCGATCCAATATGATTCACCTCTGCGCATTGGAGCGCAGGGGAGTGGATGACCTGTCGTCGCCACGAGGAGTTCGACTTTGCCAAGTATGGTCTCCATTCTGGGATTCATTGACTGCAGTAGCGCGTAGTAGAATTTTGAACTCTTAAGTGTGAAACGATGGTAGGGGGGGTTGAGGTTTGGAGGGTGGGTGGGGGGAGGGGGACTATGATAGGAGTTCAATCAAGGTATAAACTAGGGTGTTATCACGTTATATAAATGCTTTATTTAGGTAATGGAGGTGGGCCTTTAACTACGGTGGTTAAATTGTGGAGCGAGATGTGGCTCATGGACATGACAGTCTCAAGAAGAGTCCCAGGCTTCAACAGATGGAGCTGGTTGAACCTAGTTTTATATTCAACAGCATGAGGGGGTTGGGGAGGGGTAAAGGAAGGGAGGGGGAAAAACCAAAATGTATGTATGGTGCGTTGTATTATAGTAATGTGACTTTACATTGATCAGGGGAGTGCTATTGCAGTACCAGTATTATGTCTGTTGACTTTTTGCACCAATAAAAATATCTAAACATAAAAAGTAGAAATCGTAATGAGGCAGACAAAGGTGTATCCTTGGCTGACCTTTACAAGATTCACATTGATCAGGCAAGAAATAATATATAATCCTGTACAATTTGTTGCTAAGCAAATTTAGAAATTGAAGATTGTATTGTATCTTAAATATAAATCACATCCTTCCTCTGCTGGCATGAATGGGGCCCTCAAACATGACAGCAGGATGGGAATAAAAAGGAAAAAGTAGCTAATGTATCTCCAAAAATCAAGTTCCAATTTTCATTCCTCCATTTGGGCTTAGATAACAATTGATAAAGGAGGTAAGGAGGTAAGGCGACAGCATATAGGGAAAACAAAAGATGATATATGCCTAAGGTAGTCACGTTAAGCAAAAGAATTTCCCTAAGATACTGCAATATGTATTTTAGAATGATGCTTGTAGTTTACAATAACAGTAGGGACATACAGTAAATGTAAATAAGGCAAACCCAATACAGAAGGACATTAAAATATCAACTCTTCTGACAATAACACAATAAAATCTAATCATTAACAACAATGACCCAGAAATTACCTCCTACCAACCTTCTTATCCTCCATGCTCTTCCCCTACCTCTTCTTTATCGCTCCACTTCCTTACCTATCCCTATCCTTTCTCTCATACCTCTTTTATCCCATTTACTCCTTGTTCATTTATCCTACCACATACCTCCTTTGTTGATTTTGATACTACAAATTGTATTCTCTTGTTACTATGTAAGCCGCATTGAGCCTGCGATGAGCGGGAAAGCGCGGGGTACAAATGAAATAAATAAATAAATAAAATGCAAGGATATACAGAAACAAAAATGTCCCTTCAAAAGGATAAACCCCATGCTGTAAAAGAAAAGTTTTTTTAGTGCAATTGAAATATAAAATATAATGAAATCACCTGTTATAGTGACAGCCTAATAATCCCATTAGAACTGTGTGAGAAAAACAAATCATAATTAGGACAAGGGCACTGTCCCAAAGGAAGTACACTGCAGGACATAAGCAATTTCTATTTCAAAGAAAAAGTCTTAGCAATAGAGTTCAGGATTCTGATTAACGGTAAAAGTTGATTGCTGTGAAATAGAAGTGAATTTACAGTCCCTGAACATAAAACAGGGCAAGTTAAACAAAAAAATGTGGCTAAAATGACTGGCAGCTGATATTCCTCTGAAGGAAAAAAAATATACGCCCACACATAGCAAAGGAACGCAGTGTCTGCTTAAAATCCAGTAGCAACGAAAAGAGAAAGGCTACTGTGACTCTAATGCAAATAATTAAACATCAAGAGTCCAGTGTATGTCCTTAATCAAATTTATCAACACGATGTATTTAAAGCTTCAAATCTTCCTTTATTCTCAAACATTCTCTTCTTTTTATATTTTTATATAAAATAAAAAGTTGTTGACCACTATGGCTCGACAGTGGCCAAACCTGTTTCACTTTGGATGCTTCATCAGGAGCCCTGCATCAACTTTCTTATATCCCAAAAGATGATATCACATATTCTTGTGATCACCTACAAGACAAATACACATCAATTACATCTGTGAAAAGTAACACATTAGCTGGTGTTCAATCCTTACTTACAAAATCATTAATTTGACTTAGCGTTTCACCTTTAACTAACTGCTTAGATAACCATAACAGTTAACAAACAATATTGGTTCAATATACTTCTAAGGCAACTTCCAATGTGATATTTTTAACACTATCATGCTATCAATTTTGTATGAACAAAAGGCTAAACATTCTAATCAAAGTAACAAAAACTGTTAACGATTATGAGCTTACGCACATAAATGCTGCTCAAATTCAAAAACATTCTATTTCGACCATTAACATTTCTTTTACAATATACTCACATTGCATCTTGTCTAACCCCAATTTTTCAATGCAGCGTTCTTAGCTAATAAGCAGATTAGTTTATGGTTACACAGCCTATTTTTTTCTACTTAAAACTTACTATCAATTATCTATCATCCAATGAAGAGGTCACCTTTATTAACCAATCACTTCACTGCATTATTTGAAATTACCAATCAGTGGTTAATACAAACATGACGCAATCTTCATCATCAGTCAATAGCTCCAATCTGATACAATTCTAGATTGTTACTCAATTCAACTATATGGAGCATTACCCCAACATTTCTTTGATTATTATTATTAGCAGTAAAATGCACACCACTCAATTAAATTATTCAAACCAATTGGTTCCAATGAGTTCAAGCGGTAAATCCATTTCTGCTCTTGTTGTAAAAGCAGCCTTCCCTTTTCTCCTCCTCTGATGTTCGGTTTCACTACATCAATTATAAAGCATTTTAAATTGTCAAAAGTATGTCCAAACTTATTACAGTTACAGTTCTTCCATCTGATCCCTCTTTATATTGCACCGATGTTCATTTAATCTTATTCTAAGCAAGGAGCAAAGGAGGCATTCGACACTTAACAACTTCATGGTTTTATAAATCTTTACCAAAGGTGAGGGAACACACTAAATCAGTAAATTACTCGGTGGTGCTGCAACAGTGGAACGTGGAACTAGGAATACGAGTCACCCAAGAACACTTGGAGATGTGCTTCAAATGGATTTATAAATTAACTGAAAATGCGCTGTGGTGGGAAACCCAATATAAATTCATATTTCAATTATATATATCACCGCACCAAGCATTCTGAGCCACGTTGAGAGACAATGACTTCTGCCCAAAATGTGGTCGCCCAAATGCTCACCTGGGCCATATGTTTTGGGCCTGTCCAAAAATCCATGGTTTTTGGAAAAACATGGCGGAACATGTATCGGGCATGTGGAAAATCAGATGGCATCACTCCCCTAAACAACTGTTTCATGTATTCACCATTCAGGGACAAGCGCCGGCCGGCATACGGGCATTCCTTCAGAGGGCAACTCTAATGGGAAAGAAAGCAATTCTACAAGTATGGTTGACAGAGGAGCAGCCCACAGTTAGTCGTTGGAGATCGTTGATGATACAAATGTGTGCTTTGGAAAGACATAGTATAAAGGACCTCACGTCTGAGGCAGGAGACTTATTTTGCAAAATCTGGTCCCCCTACTGGGACACCCTGACACCAACTGCTAGGAGCAGAATTTTGAATGCTTGAGCTGGGAGAGGGAGGGGGGAGAGGGGGGAGGGGGAAGGGTGGGATAGGTGTGGGGGGGAGGGGGAAAAATTTGGGAATGTTGAAATAAGAAATGTGTTCATACATGGTTGTAAAGTGAAGTTTTGTTTGTAAACATGGTGTTCAGAAGATATAATAAACACGATTTATTAAAAAAAAATTTTTTACCAAAGGGTAAAAAAGTGTTGAGAACTTGGATGGTTTATTCAAAATCAAAAAATGGTTTTGTTTTTTCTACAGACTGTTTACAGATAATGAGACAAAAGCTGGAACATCCATTTTTATAACTGGCTTTAAAAAATGGTGGAAGTTAAATCCTAAAGTTCCTGAACATGAGACATCTGAACAACATCTCTCCTGTTTAGAAAAATGGAAGACCTTGGCAACGGGACTGCAACTCCAAAAAAACTTGTTGATAAAATCCATCGTGGAAATGGATAAAGAGAGAAAAAATTGGAGAGACATTTTATATCGTCTTTTGGATGTAATTACGTTTTTGGCCAAACAAAACCTTTCTTTCTGTGGTCACAGAGAGGATATGTCATCAGCAAACAAACAAAACTTTTTGAAGTTGATAGAATTACTCTCAAATTATGACCCAATTTTGAAGGAACATTTTATAAAAATCAGTCATACTGTTCCTTCTGAAAGGAGACTGACTTCATACTTAATCTCCAAAAATTCAAAATGAATTCATTCATCTGGGAAATTATGGGGCCCTTTTACTAAGCCATGTAGGTACCTACATGCATCCTACGTGCATCAGTTTTGAACTACCACCCGGCTACTATGTGGCCTGGGTGGTAATTTCATTTTTTGCGCATGGCACTAACCAGGCGGTAATCAGCATTGTACGCGCAAAGACCATTACCACCCGGTTAACGCATGAGACCTTACCTCTAGGTCAATAGGTGATAGTAAGGTCTCATGCCCAAAATTGACATGCACCAATTTTTATTTTGCGGCACATCCATTTTTGGCCAAAAAAAGCCCTTTTTGTGCAGTTGAACTGAAAAATGGACCTGCGTGCGTCCAATACACGCGTCTATACCAGTGCAGGCCATTTTTTGGCACACCTTAGTAAAAGGACCCTTATGTCAAAGAAAAAATAGTGGCAGATATTAAAAAAGCAAAATACTTTGGAATTCTTTTTGATAGTACTCCTGATCAAATGTGTGAAGTGATTAGATATGTCCATATTGAAGATGGTAACATTGAAATAAAGGAATAATTCTTGGGCTTCTTTCCTATTTCTGGGAAGACTGTTGCTGAACTTACAGAACAGATCTTGAAACAACTGGATAGTGATGGACTGGACATAAACCTCTGTCGTAGTCAAGGATATGACCATAGGCTAAGCCTCCCCCCTGCTGCAGCAGAATGGATCAGCTGTGGAGTCCAGCTGCTCTGAGGGGATTAAATTGTTGATTTACCTCCATCCTCACAGCAGGAGCTGCAGTGAAAGCCCTCTGGCAGTTGTAGAAATTGGTTTATGGTTTGTTTACCTTACTGCTGGGAAAGCAGGAGGGGTTGGCTGGAGGTGTCCTGGGTTGCCCGGGAGATATTTAACGACTTCCTGACCTGCACTGAGGACAGATAGCAGCAGAACGGATACTGGGCCAGCATGATCAGAAAAAGTCACCAGACAACAAAGGTAGAAAAGATCATTTTATTTTCATTATAGTGTTTGGAATATGTCCACTTTGAGAATCAGGTGCTCAACATTAAAAGTTTATATTTATTTACTTATTTATGGCATTTTATCCCACATTAAACATGAATTAGGGTGTTTTGTGGCTCTACATGAGAATTGTGATATTATGATCCCTTGTTTCATATTGTTGACAGTCTGCATTTTCCGTATGGGTGGTATATTGGTGTATTAGGTTCTGCCCAGTGTAATATTTATGGTACAGTAAGGTTCTGAGTGTGTTTTTGGACAAAGTTGTGCATAGTGTTTTGCAGTTGAGCGATTGTGGTTAGAATATGCTTTGAGCAACCACTTTATTCTTTGACATGTGATACATATCTAATATCTAAATTTAATAAAAGGTATTAATTGTGACTTTTATTTTTATTTATTTATTTTTTCTGCGTGTTATCAGACAATTATGGATTTAAGCTCCACCCCCTGGCCCCACCCCTAACCCCACCCCCTTCAGCCTCCCCAAACAGTTGGGCCACCGACCGCCTATGGATATGACAATGCTGCAACTATGGCTGGTGGTATTCATGGTGGTGTTCAGGCAAAAATCAAAGAAATTAATCCCAAGTCTTTATTTGTGCCTTCTGCAAATCATTCTCTGAACCTTTGCGGAGATCACTATTTTGGAAATGTTTCTTCAAGTATGACATTGTCCTATAAAGTTTTACTTCAGGTATACTACACTATTTCCCATCCCCCATCTCTCTTTTCCTATCAGCCACATGAAGGAATTTCTGTCTGGTCACATGCTCTGATGGGGTCTCATGTTGCTAAGGGAACTCAGATACCTGGTATATCCTGTATACTGGTATGGATTTACAGCCTGCTTCACTAACACAGACTACTCAGTAATTACTGTTGATTCTTTTGGATTAATATTAGTTAATAAGACCTTTATTAGAGGTGCTAAAAACTACAATGATTAAGATATATACAATGATTAGCTATATACACACAATGATTAGCTATATAACTAAAAAGAAACAATACCTATCTATAAACAATCATTACATCACAGGTCTCTACATCTAAGCAATGGTAAGAGTTCCTAGACCAGGAAAAGAAGCAATAATACACTATATACAATCATCACTGGTCCTTACATCATCCAGGCTCTTTGCCCAGTTCCTATGTTACTCACAGATGAGCTCCCAATTTCACTGAAAGAAACTCCCCTTTTTGTAAGGCTTAGAACTCATGTTCAGAGCTAAGGAAAATTAAAGAATGCTTGAGAATAGGTAAACAAGCCATAATGTGGGAATGTGGTCACATGTTTCCAAGTCCAGGTGGCCAGTCTGAACTCAAAAACAAGAGCCATCCTCCTCTTCACATACTAATTAGAGCTGTGTCTTATCTTCTACATTCCAACCAGTGGCGTTCCGAGGGGCGCTGACACCCGGGGCGGATCACCGATGCGCCCCGCCCCCCGGGTGCAGCGCCCCCCCCCCCCATGCAGTGCGATCCCCCCCCCCGGCGAAGGGACACCCCCCACCCCGCCGAAAGAACCCCCCCGGGTGCATGCCGCTGGGGGGGTGCCGCGCGCCGGTCAGCATCGTTGGTTTCCATGCTCCCTCTGCCCCGGAACAGGTTACTTCCTGTTCTGGGGCAGAGGGAGCATGGAAACCAACGACGCTGACCGGCGCACCGCAGCCCCCCAGCAGTGTGCACCTGGGCGGACCGCCCCCACCGCCCCCCCCCCCCCGGTACGCCACTGATTCCAACTTTATTTTCACACAATCAAAGTTAGACAGAATTACTTCTAATCAGTGCTTTTTTTGTGCTGGTACGCAGCGAGTCCTGCACCCTTCCTCTCACTCCCCTACTTACTACTACATCAGAGTCGGCAGCGCGAACGGTGCAGGCAGCGATTGAGAGAGGCTGGCAGCATTGGAGCTTCCCTCTGCGAGTCCAGCCTACATTGTTTCAACTTCCTGTTTCCGCATAGGCGGGACTCGCAGAGGGAAGCTCCGACGCTGCCAGCCTCTCTCAATTGCTGCCTGCACCGTTCGCGCTCCTGAGTCCGACGTTGGCAGGCAGTGGAGAAGGAGGACAGGCTGGGAGAAAGAGGATGGGCTGGGGGAAGAAGAATCACTGGACATGGGAGAGGGGAGGGCAGGGGAGAGGAGAATTGCTGGACATCAATAGGAGGGGAGGGCAGGGGAGAGAGGGAATCGCTGGACATCGATGGGATGGGAGGGCAGGGATGAGAGAATTGCTGGACATGGAGGGGAAAGAGGAGAATCGCTGGACATGGATGGGAGGGGAGGGCAGGGAAGAGAGAATTGCTGGACATCAATGGGAGGGGAGGGGAGGGCAGGGAAGAGAGAATTTTGGACATCGATAGGAGGGGAGGGCAGGGATGAGAGAATTGCAGGACATGGAGGGGAGAGAGGAGAATCACTGGACATGGATGGGAGGAGAGGGAAGGGAAGAGACAATTGCTGGACATGGATAGGAGGGGAGGGCAGGGGGGTGACATGATGCCAGCGGGCTGAGAGAACTCTCAAAGCCTAGCTCCGCTCTCAGTTTAAAATCATCTATGAATTTCCTACCCCCTTCCTGCTCTAACGAGACGAAAAGTACCTGAACTTCAACAGCAAGCACCAGGGCTTAAGTGGTGGAAGTCGGGAGGCTGTCTGGAGAGAGCTGAAGGGCATGCCAGCGAAGACTCCATGGCCGCTCCGTGATCGTGTGCAGGTCGGGAGTCCCGAGATGGCGATGACAGCGCCTGCGGCTGCTGCTAATGCGGTGGTAACGTTTCAAGAAGAAGTGGTCAGGGAGCTGACTAAATAGCTGACGGCCATCTTGAATGATCGGATGGCAAGGCTGCAGTCTTCAGTAGACTCTATAAATGAGAAGTTGGAGCGGCAGGCAATGCGCTTATGAAACGCTGAGGAACGTATTGGTCGGCAAGAGGACAGATCGGAGGCTATGGACGGTCAGATGGAAGTGGTGGAAACGTTAACAAAGCAACTCACCCAGCTGACAGACGACCTCGAAAATCGGAGCCGGTGAAATAATATAAGGATTATTGGGCTTCCAGAGTCTGTACATGAGAAGGAACTGAGGGACATGGTGACAAAATAAGAGTAGAGCGTGTCCATAGAGTGGGAGCGCCTCGTGAGAACGCTAAGTGCCCGAGACCTGTACTGGCTAAAATCCTGGATTACACGCATAAGGAACAGATTATGCAGGCTTATAGGGCGAGCAGATCTCTGGAGTACAATGGAGGCCCGGTGCTTCTTTTTCAGGACTAATCGGCTAGAGTATCAGACCAGCGTCGCAGAATGGGCCAACATTGTAAAACTTGTATTACAAGGGAATACGGTTCACGATGTTATACCCAGCGAAGGTCCGGGTGACACATGAGAATAAAACGCTGTTTTATTCAATGGAGCTGCCAATGGAGCTGAAGGCGTTTGTGACCAGACTCTAAGCATGGTAGGACTTCCAGAGGAACCGCAGGATCTGACATAACTGGGCATCTATAGGGCACAAGAGTCACCCTGGAGAGTGACAGGGGGCTATAAACAATGTGTTGAAGTTTAAATATGGAGCCCAGACGGTTGAGTTTGAGAGGTACATCCTGCCTTTTCGGGGCTGGAACTGTGGCTGATCAAACGGGTTGCAAAAACAAAGTGTGTATGTATATATTAAGATGGTTTGTTCAACCCATTTATATTCTGTTGAGGGGAGTTAATCAGTGTGATGGTAGAGAGTGTGTGGGGTTACCTGGGGGGTGAGGAACTGAGGAGGTGGGATATACTGACATACTGCTGTTGAAGGGGGAATATTGGTATGTGGTGAAACAGCATAGTTGGGGAAGAGTGAGGGTAGTAAGGGGGGAAAAGTGAACGGAGGGAGCGGGGAGGGCAAGGGGAAGGCAATGAGGAGTATATGGGAAGGGATGGGGTGGATATTCTTAAGATATTCTTTTTGGGGGGGAGGGGAGGAGAGGGAAGGGAAGGGTGGTGGGTCTCCAGGTACTGGGAACAGTAACATTAGGAATAAGGAGGGGGCACTGTGGATGAACAGGAGTCTGGAGGGGAGGCTTGATTGGGAGGCCTCCTCGCTCCCCAAGGGGGAAAAAGGAATAATTGAGCGGGTGGAGATACAGACGGAGGGATAGCTGTGGCAACTATAAGGCTAGTGACTCTTAATGTTGATGGGATACACTCTCCTATTAAGAGAACAAGGCTTCTGCAATATTTGAAAAGAGTAAAAACGGATATAGTGTTACTCCAGGAAACCCACTTAAACGTTAAACTGCAAAGGGGTTGGGTGGGGGAGGTCTATTACGCATCCTACAGTGATTGCCAGAGAGGAGTAGCAGTGCTGATAAAAAAGGCCTTGGCATTTACGTAACAGGAAATTATGCAGGATCCGGAAGGACGGTGGGTGATAGTGACGGGAGTCCTGCAAGGAGTAAAAGTAGCGCTCTGTAGTCTCTATGCACCAAACACATATTTGCATCGTTTTTTTCACCCAACTCTATTCTAAATTAGTGACAATAGATGACTGCCATCTAATAGTGTGTGTGGGGGGGATTTCAATTTTGTTAGTGATCCAGCTATTGATTGTCACCCCCCCCCCCTGAGGCAACCTATGAGGGGCCATAGTAAGAAGGGAGTTAACTATTTGAGTGAGGAAATGGCATTGGTGGATGTATGGTGACTACTTCATGAAGAAGAGCGCGATTTTACTTTTTTCTCTCATCCTCATAAGGCCCATGCTCGTTTGGACAATATTTTGGTGTCTGGAGCAGTGTGGGGCAACACACAGGGAGCAGTAATTGGGGAGGCGAAGATCTCTGATCTTGCGCCAGTCAGGGTTGATATTGAATGGAGTGTTCAAGCTAGGCCAAGTCGCTGGCATATGAATCCAGCTTTATACCAAAGCGTAGAATTTAAGGAATACTTAAAAGCGGCGTGGAAGGATTATGTACTGGAGAATCAGGTGACAGATGTAGGTCCTCGAGTGTATTGGGAGGCAGCAAAGGCTGTATTGAGAGGGAAAATAATAGCATATGTGGCAGCTTCGCGCAAGAAAAGGGATCAGGCAGTAGTAAGCATGGGGCGACGGCTGGGAGAGGCGCGTCGCAGGTATATAGCGCGGCCAGTAGAGAATAGGCGTCTATATGTGGAGCGTAAGAAGGAGATGCAGAGTTTGCTTAACGAATGGGCGTTATATAGTATTAAGCTGTATGCCTACACAGACCGGGAAGCTACTGGCCTCTTTGGTAAGACAACGCTCGGGGAAATCGTATATTGCAAAATTGAAAGGGGCAAAAGGGGAGAGCATCAAGGCCCAGAAAGAGATACAGGAAGAATTCACATGCTTCTATGAGGCATTGTGTGACAGGGGAGATTTCTCTAGCCAAGCATGGGGCGACGGCTGGGAGAGGCGCGTCGCAGGTATATAGCGCGGCCAGTAGAAGAGAATAGGCGTCTATATGTGGAGCGTAAGAAGGAGATGCAGAGTTTGCTTAACAAATAGGCGTTATATAGTATTAAGCTGTATGCCTACACAGACCGGGAAGCTACTGGCCTCTTTGGTAAGACAACGCTCGGGGAAATTGTATATTGCAAAATTGAAAGGGGCAAAGGGAGAGAGCATCAAGGCCCAGAAAGAGATACAGGAAGAATTCACATGCTTCTATGAGGCATTGTGTGACAGGGGAGATTTCTCTAGCCAAGGATGTGAAGAGTTTTTTCAACATCTGAGACATCCGAGGTTAGCGCTGGACCAGGTGGCAATGTTAAGCGCACCCATAACAGGAAAGGAAGTGCAAGGGGTAATAAAGCATTTGAAACTGGCCAAGGCTGCCGGCCCGGACAGACTGGGGCCTGAATTCTAAAAAATACTGCAGGAGCACTGCATACCAGCGTTTATAGGCATGTGTGATGATATTCGGGAATCCCAGGTAATGGGGACGACATTAAATCACACTTACATACAGTACTGCCAAAACTGGGGAAGGACACCAAAAAGGTGGGTTCCTACAGACCTATATCACTCATAAATCAAGATTTAAAGATCTTGGCCAGCGTGCTTGCTGCAAGGTTAGGGGGAGTGATTACCAAACTTGGTGCATGCTGATCAAGTTGGATTTGTGAAAGGCAGATTTGCATCAGCAAACATTTTGAAAGTATGTTGATTACTTAGAGAAGGCTAGCCTGGATGCCGAAAAGGCTTTTGATAGAGTACTGTGGCCATACCTTTTCTGGGTTTTACAGCGGTATGGTATCAGAGGGGCCTTTTTGGATTGGGCGCGAGTATTATATAGTAATCCCACGGCCCAGCTGTTGATAAATGAGAGCCTTACGACAAAATTGTAAGGGTCTAAAATACAAACTAACGTACGCATCAACCTTTTCCTATGTGAGTACACAACTCTGGAACGCGCTGCCGCGTAACCTAAAAACGATCAATGAACTGGCCAACTTCTGCAAATTACTGAAGACCCATCTCTTTGACAGGACATACCACAAGGATCAACACATGTGAACTCCCCCACATGTATCTTGAAATGTCTCACAATGTTTTCTTGTTATATTATTATCATGTACTATCATTATCATGTAACCCAAAATTCTTCTGTAATACCAAATGCCTATTCTCTTCTTATGTCCACTATTCATGATGTATTGTAAGCCACATTGAGCCTGCAAAGAGGTGGGAAAATGTGGGATACAAATGTAATAATATAAATAAATAAATAAATTCTCGCTGGGGCGTGGGACACGTCAGGGGTGCCCATTATTTCCTCTGTTATTCGTGTTAACACTAGAACCATTAGCTGCTAGGATACGACAGGATGGGAAGATATAAGGTATATATGTGGAAGGCCTTGAATATTGGGTACATTTGTTTGCAGATGACATGCTGCTGTTGCTGGGTAATGCAAGGGAATCGCTGTCAATAGTAATGGGAATAATCAAAGAATTTGGGGCATTTGCAGGACTGAGAATCAATTTTGGGAAATCAAAGGCGCTAGCGGTATCAGCCCCATGCCTTAGCGCTATGTTGGAGGAGTTTCCGTTGATGTGGGCAAGTACAGGAATTAAGTACCTGGGGGTGTATCTGAGTTCAGATTATGAATGGATGTATAGGAAGAATGTTATAGAGAAGGTCGAGATGGTACGAAAGATATGCGCCAAGTGGAGGGATCTTCCGGTTAGCTTTAGAGGTCGAATAGCATTGATTAAAATGGTGCTCCTCCCCATATTACTTTATCCATTACAGATGCTGCTTTTGTGGGTGGCGCAAAGGGAGGTGGAGTTATATCGAAGTACTATAGGTTCATTCATATGGCACAATAAGCGCCCCAGAATCGCATTTGCCAAACTGGTGCGGATGAGGAGAGATGGTGGAGTGAGGCTCCCAGATCTCAGACTGTACAATGTAGCAACATTGATGCGGTGGCTCCATGAGTGCCACATGGAAGTGGACAGATACGCTGTGTCAGAATTTTGGCAGAGTTGGTGTGCCCCCTTAGATGTGTTCTCGGTCTTGGGGGGGTGTAAAGGAAAGCATGGGGGGTGACTCCGAAAAAATCCCTTCTTGGTTGCCTCGGGGAAGGCATGGAAATGGTGGAGGGGAGTAATAGGAGGGGCTGGAAGGGGATATCCATTTTTCTCATTGACAGATAATCCAGGTTTCCCTGCAGGAGAGGGGCAAAGCAACTTCGAAAGGTGGCGAGAAGGAGGGTGTAGATATATAGGGCAGTTGCTGGAGGTAGGCAATCAGACTTTCCCAACATTTGAACAAGTCAAGAGTACGTGGACGTTATCTCATAAACAATTTTTTCAGTTCTTACAAGTGCGAGATTATTATCACAAACTGGCACGGGAAGCAGGTTCCCCAATACATTTCACAGTATTAGACAAGGTATTTTTGACGATGCCGGAGAGTTCCAATGGAATCTCTCAATGGTATCAGAGCATAGTCGAATATAAAAAAACACAGCCTCTGGTCCAATTAGCAGAAGGGTGGAGTAGGATGTTGGGAGAAAAGATAACACAGGAAGGGCTAGGGGAAGCATTTGAGAATATTCATAGGGTCACTTTGAATGCAGCATTACAAGACATTCAATTTCGGATACTCCATAGGGTACACATCACCCGGCAGCGTGGAAAGGAGATGGGACTACGGGAGGAAGAAAGGTGCACAGAATGTCAAGGGGAGATAGGCACACTTGTCCACATTTTCAATCTGATGATGACACCCTTAGCAAAACTTCTATCAAACCACAACCTCAACCCATACATATATGCTGACGATGTAACAATATATATCCCTTTCAAACAGGACACTAAAGAGATCCTTAACGAAATCAACCAAAGTCTACAAATCATGAACACCTGGGCTAATGCATTTCGATTGAAATTGAACGCAGAAAAAACTCAATGCCTGATACTCACCTCCCAATACAACACTAATGAATTCACCGCAATAAACACACCAAACCTAAACCTTCCAATCTCAGAAACCCTAAAGATCCTTGGAGTCACTATCGACCGCCATCTAACACTCAAAACCCACGCTAGCAACACAACCAAAAAGATGTTCTACTCCATGTGGAAACTGAAGAGAATAAGACCTTTCTTCCCAAGATCCGTCTTCCGCAACCTAGTGCAATCACTCGTACTCAGCCATCTTGACTATTGCAACTCACTATATGCAGGCTGCAAAGAGCAAATACTGAGGAAACTTCAAACAGCCCAGAACACAGCAGCCAGACTCATCTTCGGGAAACCAAAATACGAAAGTGCGAAACCACTACGAGAGAAGCTACACTGGCTCCCACTCAAGGAACGCATCACTTTCAAAGTATGCACACTAGTCCACAAAATCATTAATGGTGAAGCCCCAGCCTACATGTCCGACTTAATAGACCTACCACCCAGAAATGCCAAAAGATCGTCTAGAAATTTCCTTAACCTCCACTTCCCAACTTGCAAAGGCATAAAATACAAAGTGATGCACGCATCAACCTTTTCCTATATGAGCACGCAATTCTGGAACAAACTACCACGAAACCTAAGAACGACCTATGAACTAACCAACTTCCGCAAACTACTAAAGACTCATCTCTTTGAAAAAATCTATCAAAAGGATCAAAGCACATGAAGACCACACACACTGTTGGCAACGCATTAACACATTCTCCTATTACACCTATCCCAATAATTCTAACACACCCAGCCTTTTTCTCTTCACTATTATTCTTTCCCCTTATCGATACCTGGACATTGTTTCAACTCAACTCCTCATAAGGTAAAATTATGTATAATCATACCTGATAATTTTCTTTCCATTAATCATAGCTGATCAATCCATAGACTAGTGGGTTGTGTCCATCTACCAGCAGGTGGAGATAGAGAGCAAACTTTTGCCTCCCTATATGTGGTCATGTGCTGCCGGAAACTCCTCAGTATGTCGATATCAAAGCTCCATCCGCAGGACTCAGCACTTAGAGAATTACACCCACGAAGGGACACTCTGCCCAGCTCACCACCGCCGAAACGGGGGAGGGGAATTAACCCAGCTCATCCCCACACAAGTGGGGGAGGGGAATCCGTCCAGCTCATCCCCGCGGAGCGGGGGAGGGACACCACACCCGCCGATGCGGGGGGATCTGGCTTATCCTGCAACCGCAACCGCGGGAGGAGCTGACTGACCCTAACACCGCCGAAGCGGGAGGGGTACAAAGCTGCCCTACAGCCGCACGAAGCGGGAGGGAGTGCCGGCAGAATTTATGTCTCAATCCAGCCCCGTAAAACGGAGGGGAGAGGAATGCAGCAGCTCACTGTAACACAAACTCGTCTCAACTCTTGAAGAATCCAAGTGAAAGAAGAACTTGAACATGAAGTCCTCCTGAAGTAACTGAAGGCTAAACTTGAACCTAAAATTCAACCAGAATATAAACAGTACAGATATCTGGGAGGGGCTATGGATTGATCAGCTATGATTAATGGAAAGAAAATTATCAGGTATGATTATACATAATTTTACCTTCCATATCATCAAGCTGATCAATCCATAGACTGGTGGGATGTACCGAAGCAGTACTCACCCAGGGCGGGACATAGAAATCCCTGACCTCAACACTGAAGCTCCAAACCGGGCCTCCGCCCGTGCAGCCACAGTCAAACGGTAATGCTTGGAGAATGTATGAGCCGAAGCCCACGTTGCCGCCTTGCATATCTCTTCCAAGGAGACGGATCCGGCCTCTGCCATCGAGGCCGCCTGAGCTCTCGTGGAGTGAGCCTTCAGCTGGATAGGCGGCACCTTCCCCGCGGCCACATAAGCCGCTGCAATGGCTTCCTTGACCCATCTTGCCACTGTAGGCTTAGCAGCCTGCAGACCCTTACGAGGACCTGCAAACAGGACAAACAGATGATCCGATTTCCGGAAATCATTGGTCACTTCCAAGTATCTGATGATGACTCGTCTCACATCCAGATATTCAAGAGCGGAGTACTCCTCTGGGTAGTCCTCCCTACGAAAGGAAGGGAGACAGAGCTGCTGATTCACATGGAAGCGAGAACCAATCTTGGGCAGGAAGGAAGGCACTGTGCGAAAAGTCACTCCTGCCTCAGTGAACTGCAGAAAAGGCTCTCGACATGAGAGCGCCTGGAGCTCGGAAACTCTTCTGGCTGAAGTGATAGCCACCAAAAAGACTGCTTTCAACAGTCAGGTCTTT
This sequence comes from Microcaecilia unicolor, assembly GCF_901765095.1. Taxonomy (NCBI): domain Eukaryota; kingdom Metazoa; phylum Chordata; class Amphibia; order Gymnophiona; family Siphonopidae; genus Microcaecilia; species Microcaecilia unicolor. Next base: position 72,852,745 of record NC_044039.1, on the reverse strand, counting down.
CAGAGATGCCCTCGACAAGGGTTCCAAAGGCGGCTTCTGCAATGCTCTTAGCACCAGGTTGAGATTCCACGCAGGCACCACTGAGTGCAGAGGAGGGCGCAGGTGATTAACTCCCTTGAGAAAGCGCACCACATCTGGCTGCGAAGCCAGGGAAGCACCCTTCAGGCGGCCCCTGAAGCAAGCCAGAGCCGCTACCTGGACTTTAAGGGAACTGAGCGACAGGCCTTTCTCCAGACCTTCTTGCAGGAACGCCAACACTGAAGAAATTGGAGCAGTGAAGGGAGAAAGTGAGCCTGCTTCACACCATGCTGCAAAGATACGCCAAACCCTGGCGTAAGCAGTAGAAGTAGAGCGCTTCCTCGCTCTCAGCATAGTGGCGATGACCTTGTCTGAGAAGCCCTTCTTCCTCAGACGCTGCCGCTCAATAGCCAGGCCGTAAGACCAAAGGGAGAGGGATCCTCCATCACCACGGGACTCTGATGTAACAGGCCCTGCTCCACTGACAGCCGCAGAGGATCGTCGACTGAGAGCCTGAACAAGTCCGCATACCAGGGACGTCTGGGCCAATCCGGACCCACCAGGATTACCCTGCCGGGATGCTTTGCCACCCGGTCTAGCACCCTGCCCAACATGGGCCAGGGCGGGAACACATAGAGGAGCTCTTGTGTCGGAGAAGAGCATCTACTCCCAGGGATCGAGGGTCCCGTCCTCTGCTGAAAAAGCGCGGCACTTGGCAATTGGCCGATGACGCCATCAGATCTAGGCTCGGCTGGCCCCAGCGCTTCGTGATGTCCAAGAACGCCTGAGCAGATAGTTGCCACTCTCCGGGCTCCAAGGTATGGCGACTGAGAAAGTCCGCCTTGACATTCATGACTCCGGCAATGTAGGCCGCTGAAAGCTGCTCCAGGTTCACTTCCGCCCACTGGCAAAGACTCATAGCCTCCTTGGCTAGAGGGGCGCTCTTGGTACCTCCCTGGCGGTTGATATAGGCCACAGCCGTGGCATTGTCCGACAGGACCCGTACAGGCTTCAACACCAGTACCGGGATGAACTCCAATAACACCAACCGAATGGCTCTGAGTTCCAGGAGGTTAATAGACCACTTGCCTCTGCAGGAGACTAGAGCCCCTGCGCTGTCCTTCCCAAGCAGTGGGCTCCCCAGCCCATCAAAGAGGCGTCTGTCGTGACGACAATCCACTCTGGGGTCACCAGAGGCAATCCTGCAGACAACTTGTCTGTCTGCGTCCACCAGCTCAGCGCCTTGCGCACTGCTGGGTCCACGGGAAGGCGCACAGCATAATCCTCCGACATCGGAGTCCAGCGCAGCAGCAGAGATAGCTGTAGTGGTCTCATATGAGCCCTGGCCCAGGGCACTACTTCCATCGTGGCCGTCATAGAGCCCAACAGCTGCACGTAGTCCCAAGCCAGAATAGGAGAGGCTACTAGGAACTAGTCCACCTGAGCCTGAAGCTTGACAATCCGATTGTCTGGCAGGAACACTCTGCCCACTTGGGTGTCGAATCGAACTCCCAGATACTCCAGGGACTGAGTCGGGCGCAGCTGGCTCTTCTTCCAGTTGATGATCCATCCCAGGGAGCTCAAAAGAGCAACTACCCGGTCCATAGCTTTGCCGCACTCTGCATAAGAGGGGGCTCGGATCAACCAGTCGTCCAGATAAGGATGGACTTGTACTCCTTCCTTTAGCAGGAAGGCCGCTATGACCCCCATTACTTTGGAAAAGGTCCGCGGAGCAGTAGCCAACCCGAAAGGGAGGGCTCTGAACTTGAAGTGTCGTCTCAGGACTGTAAAACGCAGAAAGCGTTGGAGAGGAGGCCAGATGGGAATATGCAGGTACGCTTCCTTGATGTCCAAGGAAGCCAAGAACTCTCCTGCCTTCACTGCCGCTATAACAGAGCGGAGAGTCTCCATGCGAAAGTGCCTCACTTTCCAGGCCCGATTGACCCCTTTGAGGTCGAGGATAGGCCGGACAGAACCTCCTTTCTTTGGAACCACAAAGTAAATGGAGTAACGTCCCTTGCCAATCTGATTTTTTGGCACCGGAACGACCGCACCCAGGCGGATCAGGTTGTCCAAGGTCTGCTGCACTACCACAGCTTGACCGGAGACTTGCAGGGAGAGAGTACAAACCCGTCTCTTAAGGGTTGGCAGAACTCTAGCTTGTAGCCGTCTCTGATGACTTCCAGCACCCACGCATCTGAAGTTATAGTGGTCCACTCGCCCAGAAACGAGGACAGCCGTCCTCCAATCTGCACTGGGGCGTGGACCAAGGCCCCGTCATTGGGTACGAGACCCTGGGGGAGGACCGGAGGGAGCACCTCCGGGACGGCGGTCTCTGCGAAAGGAATGCTGCTTGGGGGAGAAATTCCTCTTGAAGGAAGAGGGGGCAGAGGAACCCGACTTGCCCGGGCGGTACCGACGGGCTTCCTGCAACCGTCCTCTGGAGGTACCGGGACGAGTACTAACCCGAGCCCTGACCTCTGGTAATTTCTTGCCCTTAGACGTGCCGAGATCGGTCACGATTTTGTCCAGCTCGACCCCAAAGAGCAGCTTGCCTTTAAAAGGCAATCTAGCCAGGCGGGATTTAGAGGCGTGGTCAGCAGACCAATGTTTCAGCCAAAGCCACCGCCGCGCAGAGACTGTCTGAGCCATGCCTTTAGCTGAGGCTCTCCAGACATCATACAGCAAGTCTGCCAAATAGGCTAAGCCCGATTCCAGGGCCGGCCAATCAGCCCTCAAGGAATGATCCGAGGGGGAAGCCCGCTGCACCATAGTCCGGCACGCCCTGGCCACATAGGAGCCGCAAACTGAGGCCTGCAAACTTAAAGCAGCTGCCTCAAAGGACGACCTTAAGGCCGCCTCCAATCTTCTGTCTTGGGCGTCCTTTAGGGCCGTGCCACCTTCCACCGGCAACGCCGTTTTCTTAGTCACCGCAGTGATTAAAGAATCCACGGTAGGCCACAGATAGGCCTCACGTTCACTCACAGCCAAAGGATAGAGGCGGGACATAGCCCTAGCCACTTTAAGGCTCGTTTCCGGGACATCCCATTGAGCCGCAATTAAGGTGTGCATGGCATCATGCACGTGGAAGGTTCTAGGCGGGCGCTTCGTCCCCAGCATAATGGCAGAGCCAACAGGGGCTGAGGGAGAGACGTCCTCCGGAGAGGAAATCTTCAAAGTGTCCATGGCCTGTAACAACAGGTTGGGCAAATCCTCTGGGCTAAAAAGCCGCGCTGCAGAGGGGTCATCCGCTCCATCCGAGCGGGGATCTATCTCCTCCAAGGAATCCGCAAAGGATCGTTGGGAGACCTCAGACACGCTGCCCTCATCTACATCGGAGGAGACAAAAGTCCTCCAAGGCCTGGAAATCAACCCGAGGGCGTTTACCTCTGGGAACCTCAACCTCTTTATCAGAAGAGGGAGCAGGGGCAGCGTTTTGCATGAGGAAAGCCTGATGCAGCAGCAAAACAAACTCGGGGGAGAAACCCCCCAGACTGTGCACTTCCGCAGCCTGGGCAACAGCCCTAGACGCACTCTCAACCGGCGCTCGCAATAGCGGGGGAGAGACATGCTGCGCATCCAAAATGGCGTCCGGCGCGAAACTCCGTGAAGGAGCCGCGCGGGAAGAACGGCGCTTAACTTTAGCCGCTTTTGTGCCGTCGCCCAAATTAAGGGCGTTCATGGCATTAATGTCTCCAACCTCAAGGGCGGCCCACGAAGAAGCCATCCGAGCCGCGTGGCCGGCCAAGATGGCGGAGGCGAGGAGCGGGGGATGGGCGTTTATGGCGGGAAAAAACCGCCACGCCGGAGGAACGACCGGGACATTCATCGGTCACTAAACTATCACCCATCAAGGGCGAATCAGGTTGTAAAACCCCCGCATCCCCTCTAGAAGCGCTCCAGCGATCCGGGGAGCGACCCTTTGCGCCCTCGCCCTCCGACGCCATTGCCACGAGGAGAAGAATCGGGGAACCCCCTGCCCGCTATAAAAAGGTAAAATTACCTGCTTGCCGCTCCGAGCTGTAACGAACTGGTGTCCCAGTGAGTAGCTGCAATGAACGTTTAAAGAAACGTCGAATTAAACGCCTTTAAAGACGTTTAAAATTTTTTTTTTTTTTTTTTTTTTTTTTTTTTAAACGGAGCCAGCGGGAGGGGGGAGAAAAGGAGGGACCTGGCACCACCAGGTTTGCACTTGCTCAAAAGAGCCCTCAACCCCAGGCCTCAACAAAACCTAAAAATTAGGCTTGGAGGCCTAGCCAGAGCTGCTGCTGTGTGTGACCACCACCTGCTGAGATAGAGAACATACTGAGGAGTTTCCGGCAGCACATGACCACATATAGGGAGGCAAAAGTTTGCTCTCTATCTCCACCTGCTGGTAGATGGACACAACCCACCAGTCTATGGATTGATCAGCTTGATGATATGGAATGTAACCTTAATCATGTAATAACTTATTGTACTTCCATCGTTACAATGTATTGTAAGCCATATAATCATGTAATAACTTATTGTACTTCCATCGTTACAATGTATTGTAAGCCACACTGAGCCCGCAAATAGGTGGGAAAATGTGGGATACAAAAGCAATAAATAAATAAATAAATTGAGTGCCCGGTCTTGGCGGAGCTGTGGACTCACTCTTTGAAAGTAATGGAAAAAGTCATAGGGAAGCCGTTTGAGTGGTCCTTCAGAGTTTTATTAGTGGGGGGGGATGGCACAGTTAAGGGAAGAAGGACTATTGGAAGCGCAGAGTAGATTTGTACTCTTGGCATCCCTACTAGTAAAAAAGTGCATCCTGCAGTTCTGGGCAGAGCTAATGCCACCGCCAAATCAGTCATGGCACCATCTGATGAAAGAAATGGCAGCGTGGGTCAAGCTGCAATATATGTTGACGTCCACAGGCAAAAATAAGAAATACCGAGAAATCTGGCAAAAATATTCTCAGTTATTTGACAAAGGGGACCTCCCAGAAGATGTGAATACCACCGCCTAAGAATTAGTAGGTTCAGGGTTCCGTTATGTACCTGGAGGGGGGGAAGGGGGGGAGGAAGGGAGGGAAGGAGAGGGGGGAGAAAAATGGGAAAAAAAGGATGATGATGTGCTGGGAAGTGCAGTTACATGGTTGATACACATGGGTTGTTTTGTTGCAAATATGGTAATTTGTGGTTTATGTGATGATTGAACAGGTGTATATCTGTACCAATGGTCTGTTGTTATATGAAGTGCATTGTCATTCAATAAAGATATTTTTTTAAAAAAGGAGGGGAGGGCAGGGAAGAGAGAATTGCTGGACATGGATGGGAGGGGAGGGCAGGGGAGAGAGGAGAATCACTGGGCATGGATGGCAGGAGAGGACAGGGGGCAGAGAAGAATCGCTGGACATGGATGGCAGGGGAGAACAAGGGGAAGAGCAGAATCACTGGACATGGATGGGAGGGGAGGGCAGGGAAAGGAGGAGACATACTGGACATGGATGAGAGGGGAGGGAAGGACAGAATCGTTGGACATGGATGGCAGGGGAGGACAGGGGACAGAGGAGAATCGCTGGACATGGGAGGGGAGGGCAGGGGAGAAGAGACATGCTGAACATAGATGGAGGGGAGGGAAGAGAGGAAGGAGATGCACATGGATGGGAGGGCAAGGAAGAGAGAAGAAATGCTGGAAATGGATGGAGAGGAAAGCAGGAGATAGAGGAGAATTGCTGGACATGGATGGATGGAAGGGTTGGCAGGGAGAAAGGAGAAATGCTGGACTTGGATGGAGGAGAGGGGAGAGAGAATTATTGCTTAAAACGAATCGGAGGAAATGTTTCTTCACTCAACGCATAGTTAAACTCTGAAATTCGCTGCCGGAAAAGGTGGTTAAGGCGGTTAACTTAGCAGACTTCAAAAAAGGATTGGACGGCTTCCTGGAGGAAAAAGCCATAGAATGTTATTGAATGGATGAGGGAATAATACAGTATTTCTAGGATGGGCGGGACAAATTGCTTGTTCTTTTGGCCGCTGTGAGACTAAAGGACAAGTCCATAAACCGCTACTAAATGGACGTGGGAAAAATCCACAATTCCAGGAATAACATGTATAGAATGTTTGTACATTTGGGAAGCTTGCCAGGTGCCCTTGGTCTGGATTGGCCGCTGTCGTGGACAGGATGCTGGGCTTGATAGACCCTTGGTCTTTTCCCAGTGTGGCATTACTTATTTACTTATGTACTTATCATACTATAAAACCAAAAAAGGGGCAGATTACAGACATGAAGAAATTATACCAACTCGTGAACAAACTCCTACACACCAACTTGGTCACTACCATGAATACAGACATCCCATCTGTAGATAAACTTGCGAAGTACTTCAATGAAAAAATTATAAACCTACGCAACACACTACCTCAGAACAACACCGACATTGAAAACTTCCTTAATGAATTGGACCCAACCATTGGAGAATACCCGGCAGATCGGACTTGGTTAAACTTCGCCCTCCTTACTGTCGAAATAGTTACCCAGGTGATTAGTAGGTTTTCCAACACTCACTGTAAACTAGATACCTGTCCCAGCTACCTAATGAAATCCGCCTCTGACCGCTTCATAGCAGAAGTCACATCCCACCTAAATTACATGCTTCAGCAAGGCCTCTTCCCTAAGGAAAATGGCAATATCCTACTCATCCCAATACCAAAAGATACCAAGAAAAAAACAAAAGAAATCACTAACTACCGTCCAGTAGCATCTATCCCGTTGGTGGTCAAACTGATGGAAAGCATGGTAACCAAACAACTTACAGATTACATAAACAAATTCTCAATCTTACACGAATCACAGTCAGGTTTTCGCCCCTCCACAGCAAGGAAACAGTATTACTCACTCTTCTAGCCAAATTCAAGCAGGAAATAGCAACAGGCAAAAACATCCTTCTCCTCCAATTTGACATGTCTAGTGCATTCGACATGGTAAACCATAATATATTAATAAGATTACTAGATAAGTTCGGGATTGGTGGAATCATACTTAACTGGATCAAGGGCTTCCTAACCACAAGAACATATCAAGTAAAATCAAATTCAAACATATCATCACCGTGGAAAGCAGACTGTGGAGTACTGCAAGGATCACCGCTATCACCGATCCTATTCAACTTAATGATGACCCCACTTGCCAAGTCCTTATCCAACCATGGCCTTAACTCTTTCATATATGCAGACGATGTCACAATATACATTCCTTACAAAACCAAACTGACAGAAATCACCAACGAAATCAAGTTTGGCCTGAGCATCATGTATTTATGGGCAAATGCATTTCAACTAAATCTCAATAAAGAAAAAACTCATTGTCTCATCCTCTCATCCCAACACAGCGCAGACATCCCCACAAGTATCAACACCCCAGATCACACCCTTCCTATCTCAGACAGCTTGAAAATCCTCGGCGTTACAATGGACAGTAACTTAACACTGGAGAGCCAAGTGGCATCCACAACAAAGAAAATGTTCCACTCAATGTGAAAACTCAAACGCGTGAAGCAATTCTTCTCGAGGGAAACATTTCGCAACCTGATACAATCAATGGTACTAAGCCACTTAGATTACTGCAATGGAATTTATGCGGGATGTAAAGAACAAACCTTAAAGAAACTTCAGACCGCTCAAAACATGGCAGCTAGGCTTATATTTGGTAAAATGCGATTTGAAAGCACAAAACCCCTCTGCGAAAAACTACACTGGCTCCCAATCAAAGAATGCATCGCCTTCAAAATCTGCACCCTGGTTCACAAAATCATTTCTGGAGAAGCCCCGAGTTACATGACAGACTTGATTGACTTACCAATTAGAAATACATCTGAATCAACACGATCTTATCTAAATCTGCACTACCCAAGCTGCAAAGGACTTAAATACAAAACAACTTATGCATCTACGTTTTCCTACATAAGCACACAACTGTGGAACGCATTACCAAAAGCCTTGAAAATGACGTACAACCACCTAAACTTCCGGAAATCACTAAAAACCAACCTGTTTAAAATGGCATACCCTACCGATCCAACTTAAATGCCTAATCTCTGCAACACAACCAACCTAAAGCACATAATGGACACAACACAACTCTTCCGTTCTCTGATTCCCTAATGTGTCTGTGCCACGTGAACTTGATCTTACCACAACATCACCCTGTATTTGTTCACACCGGAGCCTGCAAAGGCCACTCCGGTACTATGCAAGCCACATTGAGCCTACAAATGGGTGGGAAAATGTGGGATACAAATGTAACAAGTAAATAAATAAATAAAACTTTGCCCCAGGGTCCTACCGTTGGGTGGTTTATTTTGGCTAAACTTTCCTTGTAAATGTGTATTAAAAGTTAACTCAGTTAAATATGTTTTTTATGATCCTACTCATTTGAGTTCTTTCCTAGATTCGAAGATTGCTATTACTCCTAATTAACAACCAACAATATTATCAACATCTACTCTGTAATTATTGTTGTTATGGCACTTTAAGCTTCTCTTCAAATTTCCTAGCCTAAGTTAGTGGAATATATATTTAATGGAATTGTACCTTGTTTTTTCCCTACTGTTGTGGACTTGAAATGGAGGTGGGGAAATAAATATATTGTTTGTACAATCGTTTTATTTTGAAACTGTATTGCTTTTCTTCCTCCATTTTTTTCATATCAAGAGTTTTCTTGAAATTTTGTGAATACTTATAAAAATAAAAAAATAAAAAAAGAGAAAAGGTATGGCAAGAACCAATTGCAAGCTTCCAGCACATATGAAAGTCCCAAATACAAGTCTCCATCCCATATGCAGCACCTATGATTGGTCCAGGGTAGAGGAGAGGTGGATGCTCACTACAGCCTATAAAACCATGCTGCAGACAAAGGAACTCTGAAAAAATAGGCTTGGAGAGAGTTTCAGATCCTTCCAATGGCCTATGGTTTTTTCCGAAGGGGTTTTGCTTCTTCCCCCCTCGTAGAATCTAATTTTCTATAGCTAAGAATCTTTCTTTCCATTATTCTAATCTTTTATTCATTCTTTCTTTCTCTGCCTTCTCTCTGTTCTGTGACCTTTGTATGAGGAACAAACTTTTCTTCCTTCTTCATATAATTAGTCTTATTACTTATAATTACCAGAGGTACTGATGTTAGATTTTGTAAGTTTGTTATAACTTGAAACTGATGTCTCATGCTGTGCTGGTGGGTGAGTAATTAAAGACAATTCTCTCTAATTCCTGTATACTTTTTTCTATAATATTTGATAAAATTTCATAAGTTGTTTTAGCGAATAGCAAATCAAATGCGCAGCCTAGTACAAATGGTGACCCATGACGTCTACTAAAACTTCTATCTGCTCGTCAGAGAGAAGATTGTAGTTTAATTTATAGAAATCTATTTTTAATGATTGTCCCAAGTTTTGCATTTGCTGTTTATAGCTACTGCAGTGGAGATCAGGAAGTGAAAACAGTCTGATCAGCTCTACCCATGCCATTTGCCCCCATATTTCACCAAAATTCATAAGTAAATAATTGCTATTCTGATAGGGAATATATATTTTTATTTTATTTCAGCTCTTTATCAAATCTCTGTTCTCATTCTTTGAATTTTTCTTTGTTCCTAACCATGCTTCCTTTTTCTGCTCTGAGCCCTTGGATTACTAAAGCTACAGCCCTTTAGAAAAACAAAAAAAAATGGCACAGGGCTACTAACAAGAATTCCTCCTTCTCGTGGTTATATGAAGCTTCTTTAAATGTTTGTTAGCTTTCATAGATCTAAAGCACTATAACTAGGGATATATTTCATTTTACTTGTAGACAGTTGTAACTGTTTCAATTGGTAACAAATTGTTATTGTTTCAGCATTTATAAGTAAGAATAACAGAGAACTTTTTTAAAGCATGGGTTGACACAAATGAATGCAGAGGGACAGTAAGCTGCACTTTGCCGCATGTTTATTTAGCATCATTCCTTTGTCTTCAGTTAAATGAGAGAAACTGCACTTCTGTTTGAGAGCCATAAACTTTTCTTACAGTACAGGAAAAAAAAAAAGTTTATCTCCTTCCCTGTCTGAGTCTTTGGGAAAACCTGTATTTCAGCAGTACTGATAAGGATTAAATTACCTTTTTTCTTTAGCATGAAGCAATTTACGGAACTTTGTACAGGTTTCATTAATGACAGGGACAGGGTTTGCTCTGCCCTCCTGAAGAATTCAACAGTTTGCCTTAATATTTCCACTTATAATCCTATTTACTCAAATCTAA